>NW_026019845.1:0-155852 GCF_900185275.1 Solanum verrucosum | reverse complement strand
GTGGGTCTGCTGATGGGTTTCAACCCATTAATTTCTTCTTGGACCTGCCACAATTGTATTTAGGTTTTGGCTCCATTTTTACCTTTAAAACCTATGTATACACCAAGTGTATATTACTGTATATGGACCGTATTTGGCATTTTCTTTGCCTATAAGACTGTATACCAAATGTATACAACCCACTTCAACCCTGCAATCTGTAATTCAATTTTAGGCCTTGTATTCGCTGAATTTTGATATGTATATATCATGGATACACTGATTGTATACCAGTGTATATCAGCCTATTTTCAGCTTTTTGAGACTTGTGTCTCAACTTATGCTCTTGGAATGATCAAATTGACTTGATAAAAGACAAAATTGGGCCTTTGGCCTAGCTAGGAGATGCCAAGATGGGAGATTGAGAGTCCAAAATAGACTCGGACATGTTTCAAATGCAAACGAAGTAAGGGAAAAAAAGTAATATATAATCCAACCAAGAGAAAACAGGAAAAGATATACTAAATGTAACGACCTGAACCGTCGTTAATTCGAAAAAAAAAAGAGTCGGGGAAACTGTGTCTCCCAACCCGCCAGAGCGGACCTGATGCCGCTAGGGCGGCGGCGCTTTAGCGAGATGAGTGGACGCCAGAGCAGGATGGGCGAGACAGAAAGTAAATAACGCGAAGTCTGATTTTCTCCGTTTTCCAAAAATACCAAAAAGAGGCGAGGATCACCCTAGAAATCCTCAAAAGGCTACTCTAGGCTTGGGAAGGAAGGAGAAAGAGTTTTCTAGCATAAGTAGATCAATAGATTGCGTCTTTCCAGTCAAGATTCACCGTCCCGTTGTCCGAAAAACCAGATTTCAAGCTACAATCCCTTTGTGAATGCTTGGTACCGAGGTAAGCTATGTTTATCAATAGAGTAGTATAAATTAGTGATTCACTGCATAATATATGGGTACTAGACGGTAGAATCCGTGCGTAGGCTTTTGTGTACCGAAAAAAGATAATTATACATATATTCATAGTGTTGCATCAGACGTATACCGTAGGAGGAATCCTTATCTCGTGAATTAGGGTAGGTGATGGTTTGATTTCTTATTTGTGTGATGTATGTTAGTAAATGCTTCATTGTAATGCATGTATCTATGTGAATTATTGCACTATTGATCACATCTAATACCAAGTATGAATGAATGATTGTATACCATGAATCAACACTTGATTGTATGATTATGAGAATGTACATTATGATTGTGATTGTGGCTTGTTGGATGGATCAGGTGTTATGTTCCAACACACTAACTGGGATCGGATGTCAAGTACCGACATACATATTAGATCGAATGTCACATTTTGACACATAAGTTGAATCGAGTGCCACGATCTGGCACACTAATAGTTTGGGCTTGAGTTTCATGAGAGGACCATTGACTGGTCAAATATGTGTAATATTGATGATGTGGAAGTGGACAAGTTTCCTAAAAAGATAATTGGATTATTCATTATGTTCTTATGTGTGAGTTCGCATTGTCGTAAGGTAATTGGGTATATCTTATTATAAATGAACTGTGAATTGTCACGCCTCGAGACTACCCCCGAGACGCAGACACGGGACCTAGGACCACAAGTAATCCCAAGCTAACCCTGTTGGCCTTATCATGAGCATACTAAAGATAATAAACTGATGCGGAAGTTAAATCATAACTAAAAATGAAAAGATGAGGAATACCAATATACTATAACTAATATAAATGATAACTGATCAATTTAATACAAAGAAGATATTAACTCAATACTAAGCTGAATCTAACTATGTCCGGAATAAGCCTCTAAACTGACTAGAAATGTTGGGACATGGCCCAAATAGGTCTAGCAAAATTGAAACTAAAGACTAAAAGCGATAAAGTTAAACATGTCACTAGTACTCAAAGAATGAGGACTCACCACTGATGCTACTGAACCGAAGATCGGGAACCGACCTAAGCGTGATCTAGATGCTGAGAACCTGAACCTACATCACGAGAAGATGTAGCGTACGTATGTATCAGTACTTGAAAGGTACTGAACATGCATGATAGGGTAAAACAGAAAGAACATATAACTAAACAAAGCAATAAAGCAATGAAATAATCTTAACATCATATAGATATTGAATGCTGAGATAATGAATGCAATGACCAATTTATAACATGCTGAAATTGAAAACTGACTATACTGATAAATGGTCAATGCAATAAAATCTAACTTAACTATTGGAGCTACTAATAACCGATAATAATGTCACATGAGCTAAATATGGAGTCTGATGTATACGCCCTATCGAGAGGACCCAATATACCCGGCCAAAGGTATAAAGACATGGTGGCGTAATCACTAAAATGATGCTCGCAGAGGAGAATTACAACCTACATGGCTAGTAGTTCTGGGACTATTTGGGTACGCTGAACCCTAGTCCAACTCGGTATTATGCTACTCTCAATGGATTAAGTAATTAACACATTATGACTGAATTTCTGTAAGTTACTGGATAGCTCGAACTGAACATGCAAACTGAGTATGCAATAATTAAACTGATATTGATGCATTAATAACTGAGGCATGTATAACTGAATAACTGAGATATATGACCTAGCATGTAAAATTCAAGAACTAAAGAATTACATAGCCAGGGTTCTGAAATTCATGCAATAAACTGAATATTAACATACTAATCTGATTTAGATCATTCTAATAGCTAAGAATCCAATAATTCTAACATTCAAGAAACCCTAGGTCTAGTCATAATAAGAGAATAAAAAACTGACTGGAAACTAGGGACCTAATGGGTGAAAGGAACCCACTAGTGAAATCCCACATACCTGGTGACGAATTCCACGGAGAAATCTTTCGATTTCTGAGCTGGAACTGAAGGAAACTTGATGCGTTCTTGAACTAGGGTTCTTGACCTTTTTTCTCTTCTTACGCTCTAATTTATCTAAGTTTTCATTAATGATTTTACTTAGATAAGTTCTAGTTATGTTTCTAGGCTTAAACTGACTAAAACCTCATGATTTAGGGTCTAAACGACATATCTTAGGGGTCCAACGAAATAGGAAAAGAACAAAAGACCCCTGACTTAACTGCTGTCAGAGTGACTGACGGATTGGACCTACAGGCGTCGATCAACTCTGCCTGACAGGGCTTCAGTAAAACAAATATAACTTTTTACTCAGAGCTCGGATTTTAGCAAACTTGGTGGCGTTGGAAAGAGAATTTATTATCTATCATATCATAGGTCATAGGAACATAATTAATTTTGTGCTAAGAGTTATGACCATTTGAAGTTGACCCAATCAACAATTTTCCTCTAATTGGCTGCTGACCCTTATCTACGATCATACCTATGGACCGTGCATTGAACGACGGTCCATACTGGTCAACCATAGTTCATGTCAGAGGTTTGGTAAAGGAGTCTTGATCCACAGACCGTGGTCTGACCTACAGATCGTGGGTCTGTCTGTGGGTCGAGACTTAGCCATTTTTCTGAGCTGGGTTTGGGGAGGGATTGCAGTGGTGAACCACAGACCACAATCACGCGCCATGGTCTGACCTACGGTCCGTGGATGGCAACCATGGGTTGAACCTACAACTTCTCAAAATCTGCATTTTGGTCTATTTTGGATACGGGGTGTTACATGAATGGTTGAGCCCAAATCGTGATGCGGTATGGTAAGTGGGTACCAAGGGTCTTAGTGTTGTCATTGTTTATAGAAAGATGGCCATGTGTGTTGTCGTTGAGGATTGGAGTGGTGTCATGTCATAGTGTTAATAGTTGGATTTCCCCCCGAAAAAGGGGTAGTATTGAAACGGCTAACAAACCCTGATAGATGTACCATGGGGTTACAAGTTGAGTGGTGACGAGGATGAAGTAAGGGCATGTCGTGAGTGTTGACCGGGTCGGTAGTGGTCATATCCAGAATCTCTCTAAGAGATAGATGGTTAAGCTATGATTAAGAACGAAGCGAGTAAAGAGTTAGAGCCACGTATACTAGTATGCTATTAATGTGCATAATGGTAAGGACAGGAAAATATAAGGGTGGAGAAACGAACAGTCTTGTTGCATGTTTCTTGCTAGTTGATTTCTTATATTATGCGGTGGATATCGGGTTCGCCGGTGATGCCTACCAGTACGTGTGGTTGTACTGATACTACTATTGCTATGCCTTTTGGCATAGTCTGGTTGCAGAATCAATGATGTTTCATAGGTGAAGACGAAGTCAATCTCCAACACCTTCTAGTTTTCTTTCCTCATGGTCATTTATAATTTTGTTATACCATATACTCTGAGTAGCTCTAGTACCTGTTTAGACTAGATGTCCGGTGTTAATTAGTTTACAAGTCTTAACTCAATTTGTTGTCAAAACTCTTAATTTATAAAAATCTTATGAATGTTAATAGTTCTTTAGTTTTCTTAATCTTCTGCGTGTCTTAAAAACTATTTTTGGAATGGAGGGTTCTCCTACTTAGGTGTTAGAGTAGGTGCTCACACGGCCCAGAGGGTTGGGTCGTGACAAATTGGTATCAAAGCCCGGTTACCAGTTTCCCAGTACAAGAGAAAAATGTGGATGATTCATGTGGATTGGTGTGTTGACATCCACATCTAATCTTGAGTAAGTTAGGAAGCATTCTAGTAAGTTTTTTCACCTTTTCTCTCCTATCGTGCGAGTTGTCACTTGTGGTATGAGTTGAGTCCAATTGGTATCTTTCGATTCCAACAGGTATCTCGATAAAGTGAATCGAACGCCGTGGTCACGGCTGAAGGCACACAAACATGTTAAATTGGAACCGAGAAGGTTCCAACTGGTATCTGGCACTAAGGGCCAGTAATGGCTATTGTCTACAATTCTTCCCTTTTCTCTTTAGTCTTTCTTCTCTTAATTTCCACCATTGTGGCTGAGGTTCGATCCGATTCTCATTCTACCATCCTTTTTGACAAATTCTGGTACACCCATTTCGGCCTTCTGAATCTCACCGTCATTGACATCTCATTATCCAACTGGAAATCTGGACCCAAACCTGTTCTATCCGAATTGGGTTTATTCCTTGTCACCCGTGAAGCTTGGCAACATGTTCTTGAGCAAATTCAAGATAGTGATATCCGGTGAACTCTCTATTCATATCTCCTCAAAAGGGTTTTCACTTTCTATCAATTGCAACCCTCTGCTCATCAATTCACAACTTCGTTCAGTGTAAATGCATGGATGATCTGTAATGGTCATCCATGGAGTGAAGTAAATAATAATTCGGACTTGTCTGTGAGTTGTAACTTGGACTGTGATTGCATGCTTATTATTGTCTGAATTAAGTGTTAGTATGAAGGGTGTGTTTTCTTGGAGGCGATGACATGACTATGTGTACAGTATTCCTTGTCTGGATTTTGATGTGCAATATGCTAGCCAAAATGTTTGAAACTGTGTGAGTCGTAATTGTCTTTGTTAGGTGAAAGAGTCTAGATAGACTACGATGTGATTCGTAAATAAAATCTGGACGTGTGTTGCGACCGACTATAATCGTGTGAGGTTCTGGGCATATTCAGGAGATGTGGATAGTTGTGGTGTAGAATTAATGAGAGTGGGTTCTGGAGTGTGAACCATCAGAATTACTCCGGATAGACAATGACCATCCTAGTGAAGAGAGTTATCCTAAATGCCTAAGTTATAGCCTGGGATCAGTGGAAACAAGTAAAGCCCCAGAAAAATTTGTGCCTTGGTTTTTGTTTCCGTCGGGGCTGCTAGGGCTGGATTAATCCCGCTAGGGAGGAATTTCTCCCACCAGAGCGGTACATCGCGATACATAATCTCAGCCCTGTCTCCCCTGCTTTTCCCTGTCACACATGTAGACCCCGAATCGTACATTGGTCTATTCTTGTAACCCTATCAGTAGCTAGAAACAAAACAATAAGTTATAAACCTTAGCATTAATCATTAGCTGTGAGAAACAGCAAAAACTAGCATCCATGTGCTTACAAAACATAAAGAAAAGTAAAAGAGAAATGAACTTGTTCTTTACATTCCCAAAGAGGGGTGCAAAACCAAATCCGGATCCGTGGGACTGGGAGGTATCATTATCAGAGTCTAGGTCCTCTAGGGGTAACAGGCCAGTCACGGCCTCATCTATAAAGGTAAAATGCTGGAAGTCTCCTCTATCAACTCAAGAAACCTCTTGTTCGGGGGAAACACAAGAGAAGATGATCCTCACGGTCTTCCATACAATTTCATTGCTCATGGTTGATCTTGCACTACCATAACATTTCGTGTAATATTTGTATCCATAAACAAACTATAGTGTCCCCCATTGATTAAGAAGATTTTTTTTTCTTTATATTGAATTATTTTTGAAGAACCATTGTCATATTATTTTTCTTTTAAATTCCCTGTGACTAATATAAAACTGGAAAGTAATCTTTTTTTTAAGACGAAAGGTTTGAGGCTTAGATCCTCTATTATGTCCAAATCAAATATGTACATTGGTTGGCCCCAAAAAAAAGACCTAACCCACTAAAGGAAATAAAACAAAATAAAAAGAAAAGTCTTGAAAATGATATATCAAGAAGTGTGGACTCAGCATTTCCCTGAATCAATCATTGGAGGAAGAAGATGAGTATATATCGGAGGCGGTGAAATCTCCAGCTAAACCATCTTCTCCACAAATCTCTGCTACCTTGTACAAACAAATTAGAATCTCTCATCGAGATAGATGTTAAGCTCCATGAGGTGACGCTATTTCAAATCCATCTTCCAAGCTAAGTATTTCTTTACTAAACCTTCAATTCACTCTCTTGAAATACTTGGATATAGGCTTGTGAGATAAATTTCTTGCACAAATTAGCACCCATATGCCATAAAGATCGATCTTCTTGTTAGAAAGAGAGTAATTTGGATATTTTTTGAATGAATGGTATTACCTTCAATGATCACTATTTGTACATGTATTTCGCTAAGAAATTAAAATAGAAAAGAAAATAACTATACAGTTGCCATCTTCTTATTTGTTTATTTCCTAACTAAATGTAACCAAATAATATTCTTCATATGTTTGGTACATGAAAAAATTTATCTAGAAAGTTCCCTTTCCTGTACAACTGTCTTTCTATTAGACGGTCTAGATTTTGATTCTTCAATCTTGATCAATGCATCTGATATACCCACATCATCAAGAAAGATGTTTTCAATGTACCTAGACTTTGTCGAAGATTGATCTTCCTTGTCTGAAATCCTTTCTTTTCTTTCTTCATCATCTGCTATTTCCTTCTTTTCTATAGATTGATTTTATACATCAATATCCCCCCTCAAATTGAAATGATATGAAATGACCCTCAATTTGTCCAACAAGAAACGACGAGACCTCCAAGAAAGAGGTTTAGTGAATAAATTAGCAAGTTATAATGTCGATGGGAGAAAATAAAGAGTAATAAGTGCGGAGATAAATTGTTGCCGGACAAAATGGAAATCCAAGTCCACATGCTTCATTCTCTCATGGAAGACATGGTTTTTTCCTATATGGATCGCCGCCAGGCTATCAGAGTGAACAATCATCCGTAAATGGGGTGGTGCAGATAAATTTGCAAGAAGTTAGACAAGCTAGGTGAACTCAGTTGTGACCTTTCTCATTTATCTATATTCTCCCTCAGCAGAAGATAAAGACATTGATTTTTGCTTTTTTAATTTCTAGGAGACAAGTAAACCAATAAGAGTGATAAAATAACCACTGACTGAGTGATGAGATGTTGGACAAACAACATAGTCGGCATGGCAGAAGGCAAGCAACTCAAATGATGGATCTGAAAAGAGAAGAATACCTTGTTCGGGGTCCATTTGAAGGTATCTCAAAACCCTTATGGCTGCTGAATAATTTGACTAAGTAGGATATTGCATATGTTGGCTTAATTTTATGAATACAAATGATAAATCAGGTCTAGTGTAAGTAAGATAATTGAGCTTTCCAACCAAATGTCTATATATATAAGGATTAGGTAAAAGAGGACTATTTTCTAGATGAAATTTAGAGTAAGAGTCAAGAGGGGAAGACACAACAGGACCACTAAGGTCAAATTCTTGTAAAAGCTCCAAAGTAAATTTCCTTTGATTCATGATGAAGCCCTGTTTTTCTCAAAGAATTTCTAGACCCAAAAATAATGAATGTCCCCTAAATGTTTGACCTTGAACTCCTTGTTGAGAAAATTGGTGATCTTTGAAATTTCGGTGATGTCATCATAAGTAAGCAATATGTCATCATCATAGACACCAATGATAGATACAAGGTCTTTAGTATTCTTGAAGGTTAAAGCCCATACAAGCTTAGCATACAATTGTCAGGAAGCTTGTTTAAGTCAATATAAAGACTTATTTAGGAGCCATACCATAGAAGGATCAGGCGGAGTCATTCGTACACGAAATTTCATGTAAATTTTTTCCTGTAAATCACCATGCAAAAAAACATTGTTAACATCCAGTTAATGAACACCCCAACCCCTTTGAATAGAAACTGTAGGAAGCCATATGATAGTGGTCATTTTTACCGTTGAAGAGAATGTGTCAGTGTAATCAGTACCTTCTCTTTGAATATCCCCCCGCACAACCAATCTGGCCTTTAACCTTGAAACTAAACCATCTGATTTATGGTTAACCTTGTAAACCCATTTAAAAGGTAAAGTTATTTTTCTAGTAGGAAGTTTTACCATATCCCAAGTATGCTTAAGAGCTAGGGCATTGCATTCATCATGCATAACAACTATCTAGCTAGGATGGGCAACAACCTGACTGTGGGGTTCAAGAACATTAGAATTAGAGAGAACTGCATGTTGATTGGGTAGTGACAAAGAACCAAAAGAGTAGGCAGTGAGTTTGATAAAATTAACAAAACAAGAACTAGTTAAATTAGTAAAAATAATATTATGGGTAATATAATCATCTAGATAGTTGGGTTTGTAACTAATTCTACCAAACCTCCTTGAGGGAATTGAAAGAGGTAAAGAAGAAGTGGGGGTCTGAAGAGAAGAAATAGAAGAATGAGGATTGTTAGGAAGCTGAGGAGAAAGGGAAGATGTGAGAGAGGAGAAAGTAGGACGACTAGATATAGATGGAGTGGAATCTGATGTAGGAGTGGATTGAGAGAGAGTGGCATCATCTAGAGTTGGTGGAAAAGTGGAGAAAATAGGAAACTCAGACACAAAAAGAGAGGCAAAAGGGAAATGTTGTTTATGAAATGGTACATATCTTGAAAAAAAAAGACTCTTTTGGTGTCTAGTTCCCAAAGTTTGAATCCTTTTTCCATGAGGATAGCCTAGAAAAGCACAAGTTATAGCCCTAGGAGCAAACTTAATTCTATGGTGATCTAACGTGGAGGCATAGCATAAACATACAAAAGTCTAAGGTTCTCATATGAATGAGAATCGCCAAAAAACATTTCATAAGGATTACTCCTTCCTTTGAGTAATCTAGATAGCAGTCTGTTGATCAAGTGAGTGATTGTTATGATTCCCTCCCCCATTAGGAAATAGGTAAATGTGAGTGAAACATCAAGCCTCTAGCAATCTCTAGAAGATGTCTACATTATCCGTCCCCATTTTGTTGAGGAGTACCCACACAAGAAGTCTGATGCAAGATAAGCTTATCTCCCTTAACCTCCTGATTGTTTTGATTATTCATACTTTGAGCGAAAGTTTAAATAGTGTTTTGAAACTCTGTATTCGAAACTCCCTGATCTGGGACTAGAGGAACTGTGTTAGCATTCTTGGCATTCGCATTCCTAGTGTTTGATCGACGGGGAGGCATGATCGCTGAAATGTAGAACATCGAGTTAGAATAGAATTTGATCATATCTTATGCACGATAAGAATATCAACAAAGTGATGTTTTTCTAAAATACTTCATAGCCTCCCTCTCATTAGATGTGGTGCACTTCACACCCATGAAAAAGGACTCTACTTAGTGTGGCTTTTTAGACATCCTAGGACACTTAAACCTAGTGCTCTGATGCCAAGTTTGTAATGCCCCGAGATACTCCCGAGACGCGGACACGGGAACTAGGACCACAAGTGATCCCAAGCTAACCCTGCTGGCATGATAATGAGAATACTAAAGATAATAAACTGATAAGGAAGCTAAATCAAAAATAAAATGAAAAGATGGGGAATACCCATATACTATAATTGGGATAAATGAAAATTGATGAGTTTAATACAAGAAAGATATTAACTCACTACTAATTTAAATCTATCTATGTCTGAAATAAGCCTCTAAACTCACTAGAAGTGCTGGGACATGCCCCAGCTAAGTCTAGAAATTCTGAATCTAAAAGGCTGAAAAATATTGAAAGATAACATGACTATTGTCATCGCTGAGGACTCACCACTGATGCTACCGAACTGGAGATCGGGAACTGATCTAAGCGTGATCTGGATGCTGAGAACCTGAACCTATATCACGAGAAGATGTAGCGCACGTATGCATCAGTACTTGAGAGGTACTGAGCATGCAGGATAGAGTAAAGCTGAAATAACATATAACTGAACAAAGCAATAAAGCAATGAAATGATCTGAACATGATATAGATACTGAATACTGAGCTAACTGAATGCAATGACCAATTTATAACATGCTGAGACTGAATACTGGCTGTACTGAAATATGGTCAATGCAATAGAGTCTGACTGAAATGTTGGAGCTACTAATAACCGACATAAAAACACATGAGCTAAATGTGGAGTCCGATGTATACGCCCCATCGAGAGGACCCAATACCTTGACTGAAGCGACTTCTTTATTTCTCAACCTTCTAACCTGACGATCGAGAATCCCAACTGATACATCCTCATGAGAAAGTACTATCTTTCACGGCCACACTCTCTAATGGCACTATGGATCTTGGATCACCCACACACTTCTTTAAAAGAGAAATGGGAAAAACTGAATCTGGTCTTATCAAGGCTGGTTCACCTACTTCAAACCAACCAACTGGAGATCTACATCTACGCCCATACAATGCCTCATAAGGGGCCATCTAAATGCTGGAATGGTAACTATTGTTGTAGGCGAACTCAATAAGAGGAATGTGATCATCCCAACTACCCTTGAAGTCGATCACAGAAGCTCTCAACAAGTCCTGTAAGGTCTGAATGATACGCTCTGCCTGACCATTCGTCTGAGGATGAACTACTGTGCTCAGATAAACCTGAGTACTAAGACCTCTCTGAAATGACTTCCTGAAATGAGAGGTAAACTGAGAACTTCTATCTGAGATGATAGACAAAGGAACCCTATGCAACCTCACAATCTCATTAATGTAAAGCTTGGCGTAATCCTCCGCTGAATCTGTAGTCTTGACCGCCAAAAGCGATATGACTTAGTAACCCTATCAACAATCACACAAATTGAGTCATGCTGTCTGCGAGTACGAGGTAAACCTGTGATGAAGTCCATGTTGATCACTTCCCACTTCCAAGTAGGAATGTCAATCACTTGAGCCATACCTCCTTGTTTCCGATGTTCTACCTTGACTTGCTGGCAATTGGGGCACTTAGCCAGAAAATCTGGTATATCTCTTTTCATGCCATTCCATCAATACACTTCCCGCAGATCGCGATACATCTTAGTGGCACCTGGATGAATAGAATATCTGGAGTTATGCGCCTCTGCAAGAATATGCTCTCTCAAGTCACTCACATGAGGAACACACAATCTACCTTGATAGCGAAGGACACCATCTCCCCCTAGGAGAAAACCTCCACTCTCTGATTGTGGACTGTACCCTTAAGCTCAAGCAAGATTGGATCACTATCTTGCTTTTCCTTAACCTCTACTACCAAAGAAGATTCTGATCTATTCTGGACTATCACACCACCATCTGATGTGTTAGTAAGTCTAACTCTTAAGAGAGCAAGACGATGAACATTTTTTTCTACTTCCTTACTTTTTTTTCCTCAATATGTGCTACACCACCCTCTAGATTCACCGCTTTTTGGCCTAAAGGTAAGGGATAATCAACATACAGGTACTGAGTTACTACCCTTCTATTATAAAACTGGATCGTTTGGAAATTGGAACTGAACAACCCGAATTCTACAATCGACTGAGGCATGACAGAACTGAAACCCATCCATGACTAGAATGACGTCGAAGTCTACCATTTCAAGCTCTACAGCATCTGGTGAGGTGACTTTCTAAGAGACTGTGACAGGGCAATTTTTGTATATCCATCTAGCTATAACTAGGTCACCAACTGGGGTAGAGACTAAGAAGGGTTCTGAAGGAGTTTCTAGACTTACTCTTAAGATTACTGCTATAAAGAGAGTTACAAAGGTAAGAATAGCCCTTAGATCTTACATTACAAAAAATCTAAAGAAGGACTCGAAACATACTAGTGATCACATCAACAAAATATTCCTGGTCCTGGGGAGCCTGAAGAGCATAGAGCCTGTTTTGGCGTTTTCCACCACATGTACCAGAAGAGTTACCCTTCTGAGTTGGGTGACCTTTCGGTACTGTTGGAGCTGTAGACTGAGCTTTAGTATTGTTACCTTCTTGCCCCTTCCCGGCAGAAGAGAAATTCTTCACCCTATGACCAGACTGGCCACACCCAAAACATCTTTCCTTGCCTGCAAGACACTCGGTGGAATGATTCTTACCACACTTTGGACAAGTTGGGTAGGTCCTATTTTCTGAAACACTTCCCTGAGACTCAGAGCCTGGTACCCTACTATTCTGATCTTGTCGAAACTGTGAGCGATTTCCACCACCTGATTTCTGCTGAAACTACTCATAGTTCCCTGTTCTAGCTTTCTTGGTAACCTTAGCAATTTCCCTAAGCTTATATCCCTCAAACTCCTGATTGTTTTGATTATTCATACTTTGAGAGAAAAGTTAAATAGTGTTTTGAAACTCTACATTCGAAACTCCCTGATCTGGGACTAGAGGAACTGTGTTAGTATTCCTGGAATTCGCATTCCTAGTGTTTGATCTACGGGGAGGCATGATCGCTGAAATGTAGAACATCGAGTAAGAATAGAATTAGTTCATACCTTACGCACGATAAGAATATCAACAAAGTGAAGTTTTCCTAAAACACTTCATAGCCTCTCTCTCATTAGATGTGGTGCACTTCACACCCATGAAAAAGACTCTATTTAGTGCGGCTTTTCAGACATCCTAGGACACTTAAACCTAGTGCTCTAATACCAAGTTTATCACGCCCCGAGCTACCCCCGAGACGCGGACACGGGACATAGCACCACAAGTGATCCCAAGCTAACCTTGCTGTCATGATCATGAACATATTCAAGATAATAAACTTATGCGGAGGCTAAATCAGAAATTAAATGAAAACATGGTGAATACCCATATACTATAAATGGGATAAATGAAAACTGATGAGTTTAATACAAGGAAGATATTAACTCAATACTAAACTGAATCTATCTATGTCTGAAATAAGCCTTTAAACTGACTAGAACTGCTAGGACATGCCCCAGCTAAGTCTAGAAAATCTGAAACTAAAGGATTGAAAAAAATTGAAAGATGACATGACTATTGTCCTCGAAGAATGAGGACTCACCACTGATTCTGCCGAACTGGAGATTGGGAACCGATCTAAACGTGATCGGGATGCTGAGAACCTGAACCTACATCACGAGAAGATGTAGTGCATGTATGCGTCAGCACTAGAGAGGTACTGAGCATGCAAGATAAAGTTAAGCAAAAATAACATGTAACTAAACAAAGCAATAAAGCAATGAAATAATCTGAACATAATATAGATACTGAATATTGAGCTAACTGAAAGCAATGACCAATTTATAACATGCTGAGACTGAATACTGGCTGTACTGAAATATGGTCAATGCAATATAATCAAACTGAACTGTCGGAGCTACTAATAACCGACATAAAACCACATGAACTAAATGTGGAGTCCGATGTATACACCCTATCGAGAGGACCCAATATACCCGGCCAAAGGTATAGAGGCATGACTGGCGTGATCACTAAACTGATGTTTCCCACATAGGGGACTTACACCTACGTGGCTCGTAGTTTTGGGACTATATGGGTACGTTGAACCCTAGTCCAACTAGGTATTATGCTACTCCCAATGAATTAAGTAGTTAACTGGTTATGACTGAATTTCGGTAAAAATAGGATAGCTCGAAACTGAAAATGCAAACTGAGAATGCAATAATTAATCTGATAATGATGCATTCATAAACTGAGGCATGTATAACAGAATATATTATGACTGAATACTGAATAACTAAAAATACTTACATGTAGATACGCATACTTGAAAACTCCCTTTTTTTAAAAACAATTCAACATCATATTATACCATGATCATTGATGACTTGGGAAGTCATATTGCATAAACATTGATGGTATATCTAGATACCATACTATTCATACATTGATGACCTAGTCAATTGTCATCCTAATCATGTTTTAGAAGCACTTTCTCAAAAACTCAGTTTAAAACTCATGTGTTGTCTTAAAAAAAAGCTTTTCAATATTTATAACTCAAAATAGGGTTTATGCTAAAATATACTGATAATGTGGCATAAAACTGGAGCACGTATATCTAAATAACTGAAATATCTGACCAAGCATCTGTAATTCAAGAACTAATGAAATACATAGCTAGGGTTCTGAAATTTATTCGATAAGCTGAGTAATAACATGATAATCTGATTCGGAATATTTAAATAAGTAATTCATGATGATCTGTTGAAATTCTAGAAACCCTAGTTCTATTCATAATCATGGAATCAAGAATCTGATTGAATTCTAGGGACCTAATGGACGAAAGGAACACACTAGTGAAATCCCACATACCTGGTGACGAATTCCATGGAGAATCCTTCGATTTCATGGCTGGAACTAATGGAACCTTGTTGTGTTCTTGAACTAGGGTTCTTGACATTTTTCTCCTCTCTTGATTCTAATTTTCTATATTTTGATTAATGATTTTGACTAAGGTAAGTTCTAGTTATGTCTCTATGCTTAAACTGACTAAAACCTCACGATTTAAGGTTTAAACGACGTATCTAAGGGGTTAAACGAAATAGGAAAAGGCCAAAAGACCCCTGAATTAACTGTTGTCGAAATGACTGACGGACGGTTCTGACGGGCTGTCAATCAATCGACGGTCTGTTGATTGGAACCGTCGGTCTAGTCTGCCTGACAAGGCTTCACTAAAATGAGCATAACATTTTACTCGAATATCGTAATTTAGCAAACTCAGTGGAGTTGGAAAGAGGTTTCAATTATCTATCTAACCATATGTCATGGCACACATAATTAATTTTGTACTTAGAGTTATGGCCATCTGAAGTTGACCCATCAACAATTTTCAACTAATTGGTTGTTGACCCTCATCTACGGTTGGACCTACGGACCGTGGATAGAATGACGGTCTGTGCTGGTCAACCGTAGTTTGTGTCAGAGGCTGGCTAAAGGAGGTATCGATCCATGGACATCGAACACGGACCGTTGGCTGATCAATGGACCGTGGGTCTGTCCGAGAGTCGAGATTTAGCCGACTTTTCTGAGCTTGGATGGGGAGGGATTGCTGTGGTGAACCACGGACCACTAGCACGAGCCGTGGTCTAACCTACAGTCCGTGGATGGTAACCGTGGGTTGCACCTGCAACTTCTCAAAATCTATATTTTTGGTCTGTTTCGGATACGTGGTTTTACATTAGCTCCCCCTTGGGACCATTCATCCTCAAATGAAGACTAAACTAGCTGAAAGACAGGGAGAGGGCTGGAATCCCTACCACTAAATATTGACAACTGAATTTCTGACTGAACTGAGTTCCAAGAACATGCAAATACTCTTAAAATGCAAGTACAAACTGACGAAACATGATTCTAAAACTGAATTTACACATGAATGTCTGAAAAACTGAAGACAAACTATTACCCCAAGCTGGAATGGAATTGGAAGGAAAGAGCCGAGAATACTTGGACTTCATGGGTGCTTCTACTTCCCAATTAGCTCCCTCTACGGACTGACTCCTACACAAAACCTTGAATGAAGCGATTTCTTTATTTCTCAACATTCTTAACTGACGATCGAGAATCCCAACAAATACATCCTCATAATAAAGGCTATCTTTCACAGCCATACTCTGTAATGCGACTATGGATGCTGGTTCACCTACACACTTCTTCAAAAGAGAAATGGGAAAGACTGGATGCACTGCTTCTAAATCTGCTGGCAACGCTAACTCATAAGCCACTTTACCAATCCTTTTCAAGATCCGGTAAAGGCCTACATATCTAGTACTGAGCTTCCCTTTCTTTCCAAATCTCATCACCCCCTTTATAGGTGACACTTTCAGGAAAACCCAATCATCAACTTGGAACTCTAGTTCCCTTCTTCTCACATCTGCATAAGACTTCTGGCGACTCTGAGCACTCTTAAGTCTATCTCTAATGAGTTGCACTTTCTCCATACCATCAATGACTGAATCTGGTCCTATCAAGGCTGGTTCACCTACTTCAAACCAACCAACTGGAGATCTACATCTACGCCCATACAATGCCTCATAAGGGGCCATCTAAATGCTGGAATGGTAACTATTGTTGTAGGTGAACTCAATAAGAGGAATCTGATCATCCCAACTACCCTTGAAGTCGATCACAAAAGCTCTCAACATGTCCTGTAAGGTCTGAATGGTACGCTCTGCCTGACCATTCGTCTGAGGATGAAATACTGTGCTCAGATAATCCTGAGTACTAAGACCTCTCTGAGATGACTTCCTGAAATGAGAGGTAAGGGATAATCAACATACAGGTACTGAGTTACTATCCTTCTATTATAAAACTGGCTCGTTTGGAAATTGGAACTGAACAACCCAAATTCTACAATCGACTGAGGCATGACAAAACTGAAACCCATCCATGACTAGAATGACGTCGAAGTCTACCATTTCAAGCTCTACAGCATCTGCTGAGGTGACTTTCTGAGAGACTGTGACAGGGCAATTTTTGTATATCCATCTAGCTTTAACTAGGTCACCAACTGGGGTAGAGACTAAGAAGGGTTCTGAAGGAGTTTCTAGACTTACTCCTAAGATTACTTCTATAAAGAGATTTACAAAGGTAAGAATAGCCCTTAGATCTTACATTACAAAAAATCTAAAGAAGGACTCGAAACATACTAGTGATCACATAAAAATAATATTCCTGGTCCTGGGGAACCTGAAGAGCATAGAGCCTGTTTTGGCGTTGTCCACCACATGTACCATAAGAGTTACCCTGCTGAGTTCGGTGACCTTTCGGTACTGTTGGAGCTGTAGACTGATCCTTAGTATTGTTACCTTCTTGCCCCTTCCCGGCAGAAGAGAAATTCTTCACCCTATGACCAGACTGGCCATACCCAAAACATCCTTCCTTGCCTGCAAGACACTCGGCTGAATGATTTTTACCACACTTTGGACAAGTTGGGTAGGTCCTATTTTCTGAAACACTTCCCTGAGACTTAAAGCCTGGTACCCTACTATTCTGATCTTGTCGAAACTGTGAGCGATTTCCACCACCTGATTTCTGTTGAGACTACTCATAGTTCCCTGTTCTAGCTTTCTTGGTAACCTTAGCAATTTCCCTAAGCTTATCTCCCTCAAACTCCTAATTGTTTTGATTATTCATACTTTGAGAGAAAAGTTAAATAGTGTTTTGAAACTCTACATTCGAAACTCCCTGATCTGGGACTAGAGGAACTGTGTTAGTATTCCTGGAATTCGCATTCCTAGTGTTTGATCTACGGGGAGGCATGATCGCTGAAATGTAGAACATTGAGTTAGAATAGAATTAGTTCATACCTTATGCACGATAAGAATATCAACAACGTGAAGTTTTCCTAAAACACTTCATAGCCTCTCTCTCATTAGATGTGGTGCACTTCACACCCATGAAAAAGACTTTATTTAGTGCGGCTTTTCAGACATCCTAGCACACTTAAACCTAGTGCTCTAATACCAAGTTTATCACGCCCCGAGCTACCCCCGAGACGCGGACACGGGACATAGCACCACAAGTGATCCCAAGCTAACCCTGTTGTCATGATCATGAGCATATTAAAGATAACAAACTTATGCGGAGGCTAAATCATAAATAAAATGAAAACATGGTGAATACCCATATACTATAAATGGGATAAATGAAAACTGATGAGTTTAATACAAGGAAGATATTAACTCAATACTAAACTGAATCTATCTATGTCTGAAATAACCCTCTAAACTGACTAGAACTTCTAGGACATGCCCCAGCTAAGTCTAGAAAATCTGAAACTAAAGGATTGAAAAAAATTGAAAGATGACATGAATATTGTCCTCGAAGAATGAGGACTCACCACTGATTCTGCCGAACTGGAGATTGGGAACCGATCTAAACGTGATCGGGATGCTGAGAACCTGAACCTACATCACAAGAAGATGTAGCGCACGTATGCGTCAGCACTAGAGAGGTACTGAGCATGCAAGATAAAGTTAAGCAAAAATAACATGTAACTGAACAAAGCAATAAAGCAATGAAATAATTTAAACATAATATAGATACTGAATATTGATCTAACTGAATGCAATGACCAATTTATAACATGCTGAGACTGAATACTGGCTGTACTGAAATATGGTCAATGCAATATAATCAAACTGAACTGTCGGAGATACTAATAACCGACATAAAACCACATGAACTAAATGTGGAGTCCGATGTATACACCCCATCGAGAGAACCCAATATACCCGACCAAAGGTATTGAGGCATGACTGGCGTGATCACTAAACTGATGTTTCCCACAGAGGGGACTTACACCTACATGGCTCATAGTTTTGGGACTATGTGGGTACGTTGAACCCTAGTCCAACTCGGTATTATGCTACTCCCAATGAATTAAGTAGTTAACTGGTTATGACTGAATTTCTGTATATACTGGATAGCTCGAAACTGAACATGCAAATTGAGAATGCAACAATTAATCTAATAATGATGCATTCATAAACTAAGGCATGTATAACTAAATATATTATGACTGAAATACTGAATAACTCAAAATACTACCATATAGATACTAATACTTGAAAACTCCCATTTTTTAAAAAACAATTCAACATCATATTATACCATGATCATTGATGACTTGGGAAGTCATACTGCATAAACATTGATGGTATATCTAGATACCATACTATTCATACATTGATGACCTACTCAATTGTCATCCTAATCATGTTTTAGAAGCTCTTTCTCAAAACTCATCTTAACTTTCTCAAAAACTCAGTTTAAAACTCATGTGTTGTCTTAAAAATAAGCTTTTCAAGATTTATAACTCAAAATAGGGTTTATGCTGAAATATACTGATAATGTGGCATAAAACTGGAGCACGTATATCTGAATAACTGAAATATCTGACCAAGCATCTGTAATTCAAGAACTAATGAAATACATAGCTAGGGTTCTGAAATTTATTCGATAAGCTGAGTAATAACATGATAATCTGATTCGGAATATTTAAATAACTAATTCATGATGATCTGTTGAAATTCTAAAAACCCTAGTTCTATTCATAATCATGGAATCAAGAATCTGATTGAATTCTAGGGACCTAATGGACGAAAGGAACACACTAGTGAAATCCCACATACCTGGTGACGAATTCCATGGAGAATCCTTCGATTTCGTGGCTGGAACTAATGGAATCTTGCTACGTTCTTGAACTAGGGTTCTTGACATTTTTCTCCTCTCTAGATTCTAATTTTCTATATTTTGATTAATGATTTTTACTAAGGTAAGTTCTAGTTATGTCTCTATGCTTAAACTGACTAAAACCTCACGATTTAAGGTTTAAACGACGTATCTAAGGGGTTAAACGAAATAGGAAAAGGCCCAAAGACCCCTGAATTAACTGTTGTCGAAATGACTGACGGACGGTTCTGACGGGCTGTCAATCAATCGACAGTCTATTGATTGGAACCGTCGGTCGAGTCTGCCTGACAAGGCTTCACTAAAATGAGCATAACATTTTACTCGAATGTCGTAATTTAGCAAACTCAGTGGCGTTGGAAAGAGGTTTCAATTATCTATCTAACCATAGGTCATGGCACACATAATTAATTTTGTACTTAGAGTTATGGCCATCTGAAGTTGACCCATCAACAATTTTCAACTAATTGGTTGCTGACCCTCATCTACAGTTGGACCTACGGACCGTGGATAGAATGACGGTCTGTGCTGGTCAACCGTAGTTTGTGTCAGAGGCTGGCTAAAGGAGGTCTTGATCTACGGACGTAGAACACGGACCGTTGGCTGATCAATGGACCGTGGGTCTGTCCGAGAGTCGAGACTTAGCTGACTTTTCTGAGCTTGGATGGGGAGGGGTTGCTGTGGTGAACCACGAACCACTAGCACGAGTCGTGGTCTAACCTACAGTCCGTGGATGGTAACCGTGGGTTGCACCTGCAACTTCTCAAAATCTATATTTTTGGTCTGTTTCGGATACGGGGTTTTACATTAGCTCCCCCTTGGGACCATTCATCCTCAAATGAAGACTAAACTAGCTGAAAGACAGGGAGAGGGCTGGAATCCCTACCACTAAATATTGAGAATTGAATTTCTGACTGAACTGAGTTCCAAGAACATGCAAATACTCTTAAAATGCAAGTACAAACTGACGAAACATGATTCTAAAACTGAATTTACACATGAATGACTGAAAAACTGAAGACAAACTATTACCCCATGTTGGAATGGAATTGGAAGGAAAGAGGCGAGAATACTTGGACTTCATGGCTGCTTGTACTTCCCAATTAGCTCCCTCTACGGACTGACTCCTACACAAAACCTTGAATGAAGCGATTTCTTTATTTCTCAACATTCTTAACTGACGATCGAGAATCCCAACAAATACATCCTCATAATAAAGGCTATCTTTCACAGCCACACTCTCTAATGCCACTATGGATGCTGGTTCACCTACACACTTCTTCAAAAGAGAAATGGGAAAGACTGGATGCACTGCTGCTAAATTTGCTGGCAACGCTAACTCATAAGCCACTTTACCAATCCTTTTCAAGATCCGGTAAAGGCCTACATATCTAGTACTGAGCTTCCCTTTCTTTCGAAATCTCATCACCCCCTTTATAGGTGACACTTTCAGGAAAACCCAATCATCAACTTGGAACTCTAGTTCCCTTCTTCTCACATCTGCATAAGACTTCTGGCGACTCTGAGCAGTCTTAAGTCTATCTCTAATGAGTTGAACTTTCTCCATACCATCAATGACTGAATCTGGTCCTATCAAGGCTGGTTCAGCTACTTCAAACCAACCAACTGGAGATCTACATCTACGCATACACAAAGCCTCATAAAGGGCCATCTAAATGTTGGAATGGTAACTATTGTTGTAGGCGAACTCAATGAGAGGAATGCGTTCATCCCAACTACCTTCGAAGTCGACCACACAAGCTCTCAACATGTCCTCTATGGTCTAATGGTACGCTCTGCCTGACCATCCTTCTGAGGATGAAATACTGTGCTAAGATTAACCTGAGTACTAAGACCTCTCTAAAATAACCCGACATATTAGAGGTAAACTAAGAACCTCTATCTGAGATGATAGAGAAAGGAACCCTATGCAACCTCACAATCTCATTAATGTAAAGTTTGGGATAATCCTCCGTCGAATCAGTAGTCTTGATCGCCAAAAGCGATAAGACTTAGTAACCCTATAAACAATCACCCATATGGAGTCATGATGTCTGCGAGTAAGAGGTAAACCTGTGATGAAGTCCATGTTAATCACTTCCCACTTCCAAGTAGGAATGTCAATCTCTTGAGCCATACCTCCTGGTTTCTGATGTTCTACCTTTACTTGCTAGCAATTGGGGCACTTAGCCATAGAGTCTGGTATATCTCTTTTCATACAATTCCATCAATAGACTTCCCGCAGATCGCGATACATCTTAGTGGCACCTGGATGAATAGAATATCTGGAGTTATGGGCCTCTGCAAGAATATGATATCTCAAGTCACCCACATCAGGAACACACAATCTACCTTGATAGCAAAGTACACCATCTCCCCCTGGGAGAAAACCTCCGCTCTCTGATTGTGGAATGTACCCTTAAGCTCAAGCAAGATGGGATCACTATCTTGCTTTTCCTTAACCACTACTACCAAAGAGGATTCTGATCTATTATGGACTATCACACCACCATCTGATGTGTTAGTAAGATTTACTCCTAAGAGAGCAAGACAATTAACATCTTTTTCTACTTCCTTCCTTTTTTTTCCTCAATATGTGCTACACCATTCTCTAGATTCACCTCTTTCTGGCCTTAAGGTAAGGGATAATCAACATGTAGGTACCGAGCTACTATTCTTCTATTCTAAGACTGGCTCGTTTGAAAATTGGAACTGAACAACCCGAAGTCTACAATCGACAGAGGTATGACAGAACTGAAACAGATCCATGACTAAAATGACATCGAAGTCTACCATTTCTAACTCTACAAGATCAGCTGAGATGACTTTTTGAGACACTGTGACAGGGCAATTTCTGTAAACCCGTCTAGCTATAACTAGGTCACAATTGGGGTAGAGACTAAGAAGGGTTCTGAAGGAGTTTCTATACTTATTCCTATGATTACTTCTATAAAGTGATTTACAAAGGTAATAGTAGCCCTTGGATCTAACACTACAAAATATCAAAAGAAGGATGCGAAACATACTAGTGATCACATCAAGAGAATCTTCCTGTCCTGGGAACCTGAAGAGCATAGAGCCTGTTTTGGCGCTGTCCGCCACCTGTACCAGAAGAGTTACCCTGCTGAGTTGGGTGACCTTTTGGTACTGGTGGAGATGTAGACTGAGCCTTAGTATTGTTACCTTCTTGCCCCTTCCGGGCAGAATAGCAATTCTTCACCCTATGACCAGACTGGCCACACCCAAAACATCCTTCCTTCCCTGCAAAACAATCGCATGCATGGTTCTTACCACACTTTGGACAAGTTGGGTAGGCCCTATTTCCTGAATCACTTCCCTGAGACTCTGAGACTTAGAGCCTGGTGCCCTACTATTCTGATCTTGTCGAAACTGTGAGTGATTTCCACCACCCGATTTCTGCTGAGAGTACTCATAGTTCCTAGTTCTAGCTTTCTTGGTAACCTTAGCAATTTCCCTAAGCTTATCTCCCTCAACCTCATTATTGTTTAGATTATTCATACTTTGAGCGAAAGATTGAATGGTGTTTTGAAACTGTCCATTCAAAACTCCCTGATCTGGGACTAGAGGAACTGTGTTAGCATTCCTGGCATTCACATTCCTAGTGTTTGCTCTACTGGGAGGCATGATCGCTAAAATGTAGAACATCGAGTTAAAATAGAATTAGATCAGACCTTTTGCACGATAAGCATTTCAACAAAGTGAAGTTTTCCTAAAACACTTCATAGCCTCCCTCTCATTAGATGTGGTGCACTTCACACCCATGAAAAAGACTCTACTTAGTGCTTCTTTTCAGACATCCTAGGAACCTTAAACCTAGTGGTCTGATACCAAGTTTGTCATGCCCCGAGCTACCCCCGAGACGCGGACACGGAACCTAGGACCACAAGTGATCCCAAGCTAATCCTGCTGGCATGATCATGAGCATACTAAAGACAATAAACTGATGTAGAAGGTAAATCATAAATAAAATGAAAAGATAGGGAACACCCATATACTATAACTAGGATAAATGAAAAATGATGAGTTTAATATAAGGAATATATTAACTCAATACTAAGTTGAATCTATCTATGTCTGAAATAAGCCTTTAAAATGACTAGAAGTGCTGGGATATGCCCCAGCTAAGTCTAGAAAATCTGAAACTAAAAGACTGAAAAAAATTGAAAGATGACATGACTATTGTCCTTAAAGAATGAGGACTCACAACTGATGTTGTCGAACTGGAGATCGGAAACCGATCTAACCGTGATCTGGATGTTGTGAACCTGAACCTACATCACGAGAAGATGTAGCGCACGTATGTGTCAGTACTTGAGAGGTACTGGCATGCAGGATAGAGTAAAGTTGAAATAACATATAACTGAAAAAAGCAATAAAGCAATGAAATAATCTGAACATGATATAGATACTGAATACTGAGCTAAGTGAATGCAATGACCAATTTATAAAATGTTGAGACTGAATACTGACTTTACTAAAATATGGTCAATGCAATAGAGTCTGACTGAACTGTCGGAGCTACTAATAATCGACATAACACCACATGATCTAAATGTGGAGTCCGATGTATACGCCCCATCGAGAGGACACAATATACCCGGCCAAACGTATAGAGGCATGACTGGCGTGATCACTAAACTGATGTTGCCCACAGAGGGGACTTACACCTACGTCGCTCGTAGTTCTAGGACTATATAGGTGCGCTAAACCCTAGTCCAACTCAGTATTATGCTACTCCCAATGAATTAAGTTGTTAACTAGTTATGACTGAATTTCTGTAAATACTGGATAGCTCGAAACTGAACATGCAAATTGAGAATGGAATAATTAATCTGATAATGATGCATTCATAAACTAAGGCATGTATAACTGAATATATTATGACTGAAATACTGAATAACTCAAAATACTAACATGTAGATACTCATACTTGAAAACTCCCTTTTTTTTTAAAAACAATTCAACAACATATTATACCATGATCATTGATGACTTGGGAAGTCATATTGCATAAACATTGATGGTATATCTAGATGCCATACTATTCATACATTGATGACCTACTCAATTGTCGTACTAATCATGTTTTAGAAGCTCTTTCTCAAAACTCATCTTAACTTTCTCAAAATCTCAGTTTAAAACTCAAGTGTTGTCTTAAAGAAAAGCTTTTCAAGATTTACAACTCAAAATAGGGTTTATGCTGAAATATACTGATAATGTGGCATAAAACTGGAGCATGTATATCTGAATAACTGAAATATCTGACCTAGCATATGTAATTTAAAAATTAATGAAATACGTACATAAAGTTCTGAAATTTATTTGATAAGCTGAGCAATAACATGAAAATCTGATTTGGAATATTTAAATAACTAATTCATGATGATCTGTTGAAATTTTAGAAATCCTAGGTCTGTTCATAATCATGGAATCAAGAATCTGACTAAATTCTAGGGACCTAATGGGCGAAAGGAACCCACTAGTGAAATCCCACATACCTGGTGACGAATTCCACGGAGAATCTTTTGATTTCGGGGCCGGAACTGATGGAACATTGCTGCGTTCTTGAACTAGGGATCTTGACCATTTTCTCCTCTCTTGATTTTAATTTTCTATGTTTTGATTAATGATTTTGACTAGGGTAAGTTCTAGTTATGTTTCTACGCTTAAACTGACTTAAACCTCATGATTTAGGGTTTGAACAACGTATCTCAGGGGTTTAACGAAATAGGAAAAGACCAAAAGACCCCTGAATTAACTGTTGTCGGAATGACTGATGGACGGTACTGACGGGCCGTCAAATAATGGACGGTCCGTCGATTGGAACCTTCGGTCGAGTCTCCCTGACAGGGCTTCACTAAAATGAGCATAACATTTTACTCGAATGTCGGAACTTAGCAAACTCGGTGGCGTTGGAAAGAGAATTCAATTATCTATCTAACCATATGTCATGGGACACATAATGAATTTTGTGCTAAGAGTTATGGACAACTGAAGTTGACCCATCAACAATTTTCAGCTAACTGGTTGCTGACCCTCATCTACAGTCAAACCTACAGACCGTGGATCGAATGACAGTCCATGCTGGTCGACCGTAGTTTGTGTCTGAGGCTGGGTAAAGGAGGTCTTGATCAATGGACATAGACCACTGACCGTTGTGTGATCTACGGACCGTGGGTCTGTCCGTGAGTCGAGACTTAGCCGACTTTTCTGAGCTTGGATGGGGAGGGGTTGCAGTGGTGAACCACAGACCACCAGCACGGGCCTTGGTCTTACCTACGGTCCATGGATGGAAACTGTGGGTTGCACCTGCAACTTCTAAAAATTTGCATTTTTGGTCTGTTTCGGATACGGGGTGTTACAAGGTGCGCACTAGAAATTTGATCTTAACCGAACTCAAAGAATATTTTTTACAAGCACAACAAAGAATGAAGAATCAAGCTGATCAACATCATAGAGAACTGACTTTTCAGATTGGTGAAATGGTATATCTCAAACTTCGGCCCTACAAACTACGTTTTTTGGCTAAGAAGATCAATGAAAAACTCAGTCCCCGCTTTTATTGTCCTTACAAGATTCTAGAAAAGATTGGTCCCGTAGCTTATCAGTTGGAGTTACCAGTTGGGGCATGCATCCATTCAGTGTTTCATGTTTCACAGTTGATAAAATGCTTGCTTCCAACTACTTCTGCTCAAAACCTACCTCCATTTCTTACCCAAGAATTGGAGCTTCAAGTTGAGCCTGAAGCAGTGAGACAGATCAGGAAGCTAATCAATGGTAAATTGGAAGTGTTAATCAAGTGGAAAAACCTATCAGAATTTGAGAATACTTGGGAGGAATATGCAATCATCGATCAACAATTTCCAGAATTTCACCATGAGGACAAGGTGATTCTTATAGGGAAGGGTAATGATGTGCCTCAAGTAATAAAAACTTATTCCGGGAGGCCAAAATAAACAATTAAGAAACTTAGTAACTGTCATGAGATAGTTACACATGTATTGGGTGGTTTTTTCTGTAGAAATAGGGACAGGGCAGTTAAAACAAGGGTATTCAGAAAATAAAGAAAAGGGAATTCTGGGAGAGTTTCTAGCATCTCGAATGTCTAGAAAGGTTGTGATCTTTATGATTATATAACTAAAGTTTATTATTGTCTTAGGATGTGTTTTGTTATGTCAGTAGTGTACTCGTGATTGTTTTGTTTTCAGACTTCTTGTTGTAATATCAGTGAATCTAGTGTGAAACAACAGTATTTGTTCTTTTATTTTCTATTTCAACAGTAAAGTCTATCAGAATCCCTACTAAACTATCAGTTCCCTACCATACCATTTTCCATATCCCAACATGGGAATCATCACTGCCACATCCTTATCAGATCTTCTCTCTGTTGTAGGCCCAAAACTTTCATTTCATTTTTCAAAACCTACAGGACATGGATCCACTTTTTCATCACTGGATGATACAAGGTTCGGCTCAAGGATATCCTTTCTATCTATCTATAACTCCACCGGGCTCAATGGGTAGTACAAGATCCCAGGTGTCGAACAACATAGCAATCACATCCCAGCTGCCTCTTCTAATAAACTTAGTCCCAATACAACCAGTGAATTCCAACACTCGGGAAATATAAGAAGCCTTAGTGCTAATAAGAGAAACATGAACTCAAATAGGTGTTCTAAATGAAATAAAAAAAATTGACAAAAAAATTATTCTTATTTTTCCACCAAATTTAGTAAAATGTTCAATAAATATCAGGACCCTAGTCAACCCCGAGATAGGAAATTATGTACTAGTTTTGAACTCGACAGTGAAGGACAATCCAAATGTGTCATCAATGACCATATGGAATACTCCTATGCTAACCCCACCAAACCTAAACAAGTCAATGAATTTATAGTACGGAACTGTAGAGGAGATAATGGTCCAGACTTTAGGAGAAATTTTAGATCCTTACTGGGTTGTCATAAACCAGCCTTAGTAGCATTGTTTGAAACAAAAATGCAGAACCACCAAGTCTTATTGGATGATTTCCCATTCAACAAAATGATTGAGGTCCCAGTAGTGGAGAACTCTAGTGGCATTGTCGTTCTATGGGATAATAACCTGGTGGAGCTTGACGAAATTGTTATCACCGAGCAATAAGTGCATGCAATGATCAAGGTATTATCAAACATTAATTTTTTCAATTTATTTGTATTTATGTGAGCTTCTACTGTTACTTAAGCAAAATTCTATGGAATAACTTTCATAGAATTAAGGACACCTACTCTAGAAAATGGCTAAATGGTGGGGACTTCAACAAGCTTTTGAATAATGTTGACAAACTTGGCGAGAATCCCCTAAAAAATTCCAGTAGAAGGGAATTTTGTGATATAATAAATTACTAAGAAATTATCTATAAGGGATTTAAAGGTAATCGTTACAGATGGTTAAATAATACATTAAAAAAATAGCCTCATATTTGAGTGACTTGATCTCGTTCTTGCTAATGAAGAATGGATAAGTAATTTCCTGATGCCCAAGTCCTTCACCTACCTAGAATTCTTTCGAACCACTACACACTGCTCTTATCCCTATTTAGAGACAATTTCTCTTGTAGAAAACATATCTTTTTAGATTTCAAACAATGTGGTGTTCACACCCATACCTCCCCAATATTAGTGATAATATCAAAAAATGATCAAAATCTTCCCTCACTCATCTGAAAATTTAAACATGATATTAGTATTTGGAATAAAAACGCTTTTCAGAACATATTCACCAAAAAACGGATCATAATGAAAAGACTTGTGGTCATCCATAACTCTAAAAACTACCTGAATAGTTTTTTCCTCCAAAAACTCGAACGTGTCCTAATGAAGGACTTCAACAATATTCTCAAACAAGACAAAGATTTCTGGAAAGCTTAAATACTCAATAAATTGGCTCAACGAGGGGGTTGCTAACACTAGGCTCTTTCATACCACAACTCTAAATTGACTAAGAAGAAACAATATTATATCCCTCCAACAAGAAGACAACACTTCGATACACGAGCAAAGTGCAATCCTAGATTATACTACCTCCAACTATGAAAATGCTTTCAATACGAATCACTCCATATCTTATAACTTCCCTTTAAACATGGTTACCATTCCCTATCCAATGAGAAGAGAGCACGACTAGGCGTAGAGCCATCAGAAGAAAAAATTAAAATTGTTATAAACCCCCTCCACCGTTTTAAGTCTCCTGGTCCGGATGGATAGCACCCCTTTTTCTACCAAAAATATTGACACCCAGTAGGAACATCGATGGTATCCTTATGAAAAAATATTTTATTGATAATTGTGCTACTGAAAATATCCACACAGCATGTGTCTGCCTAATCCGTAAATGCAAAAATGCCTCATCACTAAAATAATTCTACTCATTAGCCTTATGATACTATTTATAAGATTATTACTAGAATTATCCCTAGAAGACTTCGTCCTATGATGGAAAGATTGATAGGACCTTGTCAATCCAGTTTCTTAAAAAATCATTAAGGTACTGTCAACACCATTATTATCCAATAAATCCATCACATCTAGAAAATGGAAGGCAAAACTGACAATCTAATTGCCAAAATTAATCCGAAAAAGGCTTCCGAAAAAATAGAATGGTCCTTTGTTAGACATACATTCCACTACTTTTGTTTTCCTAAAAATATTATTGAATTTATCATACCATTCCTCTGTACAAGTATAATTGACATTCTAATTAATAGCACATGTACAAATTTCTTTTCCATTCTAGGGGTCTTCACCAAGGGGATACAATATCTCGGTATATCTTTATTCTACGTATGAAAATACACTCTCATGAAATTAATAATGTTGTCAATGTAAAAAGTTTGACCCTGATGAAAATCTCCCCCTCTGACCTAAAATTATCCCATCTCTTATATGGTGATGACCCATGGAACCATGAAGAGCAGACACAACATTGTAAAAATCCTAGAACTCTTTTATGCATGGTATGGACAAAGTATAAATAATCATAAATCCAAATTATATTTTGCAATTTCTTGATAAACGATTGGAATGAAATTTCCTCGCTTATTAAAATTAAACATGGTTTCTCATTTGGAAAATACCTGAGTTTCCCTATCTTCCATGAGCTCCCTAGCCACATTATAAAGATACTTGACCAAATATAACACAACTTCCTATCGGGACCATAGATTCTAAGAGAAAACTGTCTATTAATCATTTCAACATGTATCGGAGTTGTAGTCTTTCTATTGATGATTGTGACAACTTTTATAGGATATGTACTACCTTGGGGTTAGATGAGCTTTTGGGGAGATATAGTAATTACAAGCTTAGCTAGAACCATACATGTAGTAGGAGATACCATAGTGACTTGGCTTTGGGGTGGGTTCTCTGTAGATAATGCATGCCACCTTAAATCGGGTTTTTAGTCTTCATAATTTACTACACTTGCGATATTATCAATTCAAGATCATGTTCATTTCATAGACTATCCTTTGATCTTCTAAAGACATTATAATTAACATTAGATTACTAATACCAATGGAGGAAAACATGCTTTATAATTCAAGATAAGCATGAAACTAGTAGTAGGGATTGTTCCAAAATAAACATTTGCAGTGCTGCAGGTGCTAAAGGTGTGTTCATATTGCATTGTCTTCAATTAAGAAAAACCCTAAACATTCAGGAGTTTGAGATCTCTACAGATTTAACGGAGGTAATAAATATGATAGAATATGAAAATGATGCTTATTCAATTGTCATTTTTTATTGCAGGGAGTTGTTTCACCAGCTGGGGGATCTTCGGATCAAGCATAATTTTAGGGAACAAAATAGGGTGGCTGACCTATTAGCTCAGGAAGGACAGAAGCTAAAGGATATTAAACCTTTTGAAGAATGGATAGTTGCACTAATATTTTTTAAGGCATTAAAGACAGACAAGGGAAAAACTTCGTTTGCTAGGCTGAAACAACCTTATTGTAATTTATTAAGTTGTATGACTAATATGCAAGAACTAATACATAGTGTTAGGAGTAATGTGGAAAACCCATATCTAATGATGCATATTATATAAATAAAATATATCATCGTATTACCAAAAAAAGTCATTGCTTATTTTCTTTTAATTTGTTTAGTTACAGAATAATTCTTTTCTTTTATTAATTATGACTATACCTAATGTGTATAGAACCAAAACAAATAAATATTTTAACAAAGTTATTCATAAATTAATTTGGCCTACATATTTAACCCAAATCAGGGGTAAAATGCATAAATACCTAATTTCATGATGGTTATTTTAGTTGTCACCAAAGCTGAATGTCTTTTCTTGCAAACTTACTTTGGAACAACTTCAAACATAAAGGTTGGCAGACTGCAGACATTTTTTACTTGAAGTGAGACCTTGCCAAGGCCTTTTTGCGTGACAGTCATATATATATATATATATATACTAGTAAGGATAGGCTTGGGCATTGCTCGGACCCAACATGAAAAAAGTATTATTGTAAATAACATGTTATATCGTGCAGGTACTGTTTTTGATTTATAATCTACATGTAGTAGTGGCAATTTTGTATGACATTATTTTCCATAGAAAGTTTGCAAGGATTGTTAAAATATTAGCGTCAGACAAACCTCATTTGGCAATAATTAATGTTGTTGGATCATTTTGTTCAGTGGGTATAGTTGATGTTGAACCAAATAAGCAATTAGTTCAATTGATATATACAGTATTTTTGTAAACTAAAGTTGAAAGCAATTTTTTGATGATAACAAACCAATTCTAATAGAGAGAAGTGACTAGGTATATTATTTCCTTTGTTGGAGACCGCCGTTGGGTGGTTGGTGTAAGGTGTATCAACCAGTGTAGAAGAGAAATTCTATTAAACATGAAAAATGCATATGTATGTAAAATCATAAATAAGATATATTCTGAATAGTAAATGTTTGTTAGTGCGGATGCAGTAATGTATGCAATCACTATCCATAGACGGTTTAATATCCTTGTTAAAATAGCCCTCACTAGGAGAACACTCCGCTACTTCCAGCCACTTCTATAAAAAGTGGGATTTAAACTCAAAATAAACATAATTCATTTTGACAACCCATTACAACATGTTTCCACTCATTTACTTTGACTTCTTTGATGTCTCTCAAAGATCAAAGTTGGCTTGATGAGTGCAAATGAGTAAGCTGTAGCAAGAAAATCAATAATATTTTTTTTCTTCTACTTATGGTTAAGGTGTTCGACTCGATCAACACAAATGTTCAAAACATAGCCGATCATTAGAGAAGTTTATTACATTGGGCTTCATTGATGGGCTAGAATGATCCCAAATGATCAAAATATCCCAACTTGTTGAGATTTTAACTCATCCAACTTTAGTCCACTATCCACCATTTCTTGCACTTCTTTTCTTGTCAGATTGGTTTGTAGAACTGATTTGAATGATAACATATCCATTTTCGTATTATCAAAATATATTAAAACAGAACGAAAATGGTTATGAATTTTTTAAGAAGATTATAGGGAGATGTTTGCAATTTACCTTTTGAAAAATGTGTTATACTCAAACTCTTATACTCGTTTCGAAATTGTTGTGATTTTGTTTCCTCAATAACTTCTTCCTAAATTTTAGTACAATTTAGTTTCCGAAATAACTTCTCCCTAATTAAAACATACATGATATTACTTTCTCTTACCTACATTAAATATAAAAATAAAAAATAAACTTAATTTAATATTAATTAATTCGGATTTGTTACCGCTCGTAAATAATCTGTTATATTATAAATTATTAATTAATAGATGTATAGGACGTAATATATGCTCATAAATATATATGTAGATTAAATATTCCTTTAACAAATAATTGCTGACCTTTCCTATTCCCCAAACCTTTTCCATCCACAGATTGAGCTTCCCCCTCCATAATTTATCTATCATTACAATCTATGATTACTTCCACATCCTTCATTTTCTTCACATTTACTATTAAGAAGACTTCGATTTGCTTAAGGATTGTTTTAGTAGTTAACTTTGATTTGGTCAAGGACTATTACAGAAAGTCTTATTTGTTTGGGCTGTTAGACATTTTTATCTTAAACTAATTTGCCTTATTACTGGTCTGTTTATTTTTTCTTCTTGTTGACTGGAAGGCTATATTAAGCCAAGAGTAATCTCAATAAAGCATCACTTAAAATATCATTTGTTATTTTTTCCTTTCAGCTATTGTTGTTGTGTAACTTTATAATTGTTATCAGAGCCCCCACTGGGTTTGTAAAAAACGAAGTCACAATCTTTGAGTGATAAAATACGAGAATGAGTGAGGACAAGACTCTGACAAAGATCCCTCACTTCGATGGCCACTATGACCACTAGAGTGAACTAATGGAAAATCTTCTTAGAGCAAAAGGTCTATGGAGCTTGGTGGAGATTGGTTTTGCAGAGCCAATTAAAGGGACGAGTCTAACTGACGCACAACATGCACAACTCGATGATGCTAGAATCAAAGATCACCAAGTCAAACATTATTTGTTTCTGGCAAATGATTGAGCAATTTTCGAACAAATCTTGAACCGTCGCACAGCCAAGATTGTTTGGGAGTCAATGAAGTAGAAGTTTGGAGGAAATTTGAAGGTGAAAAAATCACTACTAAATTCTCTAAGAAGAGAGTTTGAAGTTTTAGCAATGAAGAGGGATGGAACTATCACCAAGTATTTCGCAAGAGTGCTGATGGTCTCAAATAAGATGAGGAGCAATGGAGAGGATATGTCTGACAGGAAAATTGTTGAAAAAGTTCTGCGAACTCTAACAGACAAATTCACATATGTTGTAGTATCCATCAAAGAATCAAAAAATACTAACAACATGTCCATCGATGAATTACAGTAGTGCATGAACAAAAATTCCACCAACAAAGCAATGATGATGAGGATCATGTTTTGAAAGTAGAAGGTCGTACATGAACCAGTAATAGAGGTAGAGCACCCTATCGAGGAAGGGGATGAGGAAGAGGAAGAACAACTTTCAACAAAGCAACTGTTGAATGTTATAAATGTCATGACTTAGGACATTTTCAATATGAATGTCCAAAGTTGTATAAGGAAGCAAATTATGCAGAATTAGAAGAAGATGATGAATTGTTGTTAGTGGTCTATACAAAACTACATGAAGCAAAGAGAAGCGATGTGTTGTTCTTGGATTCTGGATGCGCAAATCATACGTGTGGAAATCGAGATTTGTTTCCGAGCTTGGACACAACTTTTTCCCACACTGTCAAGCTTGGAAATAATACAAAAATAAAGGTTACTGGAAAGGGAACTGTCAAATTATTCTTGCAGGGAATTTGTTATTCCGTTGGTGATGTATATTTGGTCCCTCAAGTCACAAATAATCTTTCGAGCATTGGACAACTTCAAGAAAAAAGATCAGATGTACTCTTTAAAGATGGTGCATGCAGTGTCTGTCATCCACAAAGAGGAAAGATGGCATAATCCATTATTAGTGCAAATCATATGTTTATTCTACATGCTGAGCCCTCATCCACAAATATTGAAGCAAGATGTTTCCAAATCAACAAGACAAATCAGTGAACTCTATGGCACTACCGCTATGGCCATCTCGATTACAAAGGCCTACGCACCTTGAAATACAAAAACATAGTGAAAAGTTTGCCACAAATTGTAGCACCAAGCACCACTTGTGAGGCATGCATGAAAGGCAAGCAACATCGGACTCCAATTTCTAAAAGGATTCAGTGGAGAGCAATTGGAAAATTGGCTCTAGTTCATGCTGATCTTTGTGGTCCTATTACACCATCTTCAAGCAGTCAGAAGAGGTACCTATTGTTCTTTATAAATGACTTTTCTATGAAAGCATGGAGTTATTTTCTTTTAGAAAAATCAGAAACATTCAATCACTTTAAATGTTTCAAAATACTTGTGGAAAAAGAAATTGGATTGCATATTACATGTTTTAGTACAGATATAGGAGGAGAATTCAATTCTGCAGAATTCAATGATTTTTATAAACAAAATGAAGTGAGGAGACAATTGACCACAACCTACACTCCACAACAAAACGGAGTGGATGAACTCAAGAATCGTACAATAATGAACTTGGTGAGACCTATGTTGATATACAAGAAAGTACCCAAGATTTTCTGGCCAGAGGTATCTAGGTGGATGATTCACGTCTTGAATCGATCCCCTACCCTAGCTGTAAAGGATATCACTCCAGAAGAGGCATGGAGCGGAGAGAAACCATCAGTTGATTATTTTCGAGTGGTCGGATGCGTGGGATATTTCATATTCCAGATGCTAGGAGAACCAAACTTGAAGATAAAAGTGTAAGTTGCATTCTATTCAGGGTAAGTGGTGAATCAAAAGGGTACAGAATGTTTGATCCAGTTAATGAAAGAATTATAGTTAGACGTGATGTAATTTTTGAAGAAGATCGTTTATGGGATTGGAATGCAAGTTCTCGTGGAGAGCAACTAATGGAATTAGATTGGGGAGACAAAATTGAAGAAGAGAACATAGCTCAAGAAGGAGAAATCATAGAAGCCAAAATCAACGACCAGGTAGTAAGGGAGAGCAGAAATCGGTGTACAGATGTGTGGTCATCAAATTATACTTCTGGCGAAAAACTGTCTGAAGAAGATGAAGCAAACATGGCTTTTTTAATGATATCTGATCCTACCAGCTTTGAGGAAGCTGTCAAAAGCCCAAAGTGGAGGTTGGCCATGGATGAGGAAATCAAATCCATTGATAGAAATCAAACCTGGCGCTTGATGGAACTACATGTTGATGCAAAGAAAATAGGAGTAAAATAGATTTATAAAACGAAGCTCAATGAGCTTGGTGAAATTGACAAATACAAAGCAAGATTGGTAGTTTAAGGCTATACTCAAGAAAGATTGGTGGTTAAAGGCTATACTCAAGAACATGGGATTGACTATATTGAAATTTTTGCACATGTGGCCAGAATGGATACCGTGAGAATGATTATAGCTTTTGCAGCTCAAATGGGTTGGAAACTGTATCAGTTAGATGTCAAATAAGCTTTTCTATATGGGGAGTTGAAGGAAGATGTTTTTATAGAACAACCAAAAGGTTATGAGAAAAGGGGAAATGAGCAACTAGTGTATAAGTTACAAAACGCCCTCTATGGACTCAAACAGGGACCTAGAGCTTGGTTTAGTCGAATAGAGTCTTATTTCAATAAGGAAGGATTCGAAAGCAGCTCCAGTGAGCAGATAATCTTTGTCAAAAGAAAGGGAGGTAAACTTCTCATTGTGAGTATTTATGTCGACGACCTTTTATTTACTGGTGATGATGAAGAGTTGTTGGCTGATTTTAAATGTTCCATGAAAAAGGAGTTTGAAATGACAAACTTAGGATATATGTGGTTTTTTCTTGAAATTGAGGTGATACAAAGTCCTGATAGTGTGTTCATATGCCGAAAGAGGTATGCAATGAAGTTTAAAGCCGGTTTGGAATGGAATGTATCTCACAGCCAGTCGTCCTGATCTCATGTTTGTTGTTAGTCTTATTAGTCGGTTCATGGCATGTCCAATGCAACAACACTTTGCAGAAGCAAAAATGATATTGATGTACTTAAAATGTACTGTGAACTATGGTGTGTTTTATAAAATGGGAGGAGCTAATGAGCTGCTTGGATTCAAAGACAGTGACTATGCTGGCGACATGGAAGATAGCAAGAGCACTTCAGTCTATGCATTTATAATGGGTGGAGGAGTAGTACCATGGTCATCCCGAAAGCAACCTATTGTCACCCTGTCAACTTCAGGGGCTTAGTTTATCGCAGCTGTTGCATGTGTTTGTCAATCTATTTGAATAAGGAGGATCCTAAAAGAAATTGGTCATTTCCAGTCAAATAGTACAAAGTTAATGTGTGATAATGCTTTAACTATTAAATTGTCCAAAAATCCAGTTTTACATGGTCGTTCAAACAACATAAGGGTAAGATTTCATTTCCTAAGGGATCTTGCTAGAGAAGGAGCTGTTAATTTGTTGTTTGTGGCACTCCAGATCAACATGCAGACCTGCTGACAAAACCTCTCAAAGTGGAAGCATATCAGAAACTGCGTGAAGAGCTTGGCATGTGCACCAGTTCAAATTTGAAAATAATTCTTGACAAGAGGAATAAGTTCAAGGGAGGGATTGTTAAAAAGACTTTGATTTGCTTAAGGATTATTTTAGTAGTTAACTTTGATTGGTCAAGGACCGTTACAGAAAGTCCCTTTGTTTGGGTTGTTAGACGTTTTTAGTTAAAACTAATTAGCATTATTAGTGGTCTGTTTATTTTCGCTTCTTGTTGACTGGAAGGCTATATTAAGCCAAGAGTAATCTCAATAAAGCATCACTTAAAATCTCAATTGTTAGTTTTTCCTTTCAGCTATTGTTGTTGTGTAACTTTACATTTACAACTAATAGTACATTCATGTCCTTCATTTTCCTCACTAAATTTGAAATGATGAACTTAGATCGTTCACTAACAACACCATCCCTGCAACAAAATATTTACACCTCTCTAATCCATAATATGGGCAAGACCAAAATATTCTATCCGAATTATTATCGGACAAATAAGTTTTCAAAGATAGCAACAAATTATGAAAGCATTGCACTTCATTATTAAAATTTGTATCATCTTTTTCAAAACAAATGCTATACAAATTCATTTACCTCTTCCATGGTTAATCGTAATTAAAAAAATTAGAAATCGGAAGCCCTAATTAATAATCGAACAAACAAGAAAAACAAAGCAATAAAAATTAAAGAGAATAATTGTTAAAGCTTACCTCTTTCAGCTACAATGGAGATTTGTGTTTGAGTGAACAATGGCTATGGGGAAGAAGAATTAGGTAAAGAGGTTGAAAAGAAAAGATCTAAATTATTGAATACTATTACGAAAAAAGAATATTATAAAATATATTTCACCTTTATTGAGAGGTGATAGTTAATGATAGGCTCATAAATTAATTTTTTTCTTTCTCCACACATCCGCCGTATGTGTATTCACTCACTAATCTAGTTGGGCACAAATATACCATTAAAATACATTATTAATAGTGCAGAGAGGCAATAGGACCCGCCCAACTGTGTATTTGTTACATCAATTTTTGTCAAAGTTTAGGTATATTCAGACCATTTTCCCTTATATTAATGGATTCTGCATAATGTTTTCTTAAAGTTCCTTGTTTCAGTTCTTACTTCCTCTTTTAACCCTTGTAGAGAGTTATTCAAAGTGACCTGTCTTGGTGGGATAAGACGGGTGCCATCAAACCTTAATTTTGGATCGTGAAAATAACTGCCCAATCATCCTTGTCCTTTTTCTTGATAGGATAAGGCACATAACACACTTCAATTGCTTGCATCACAAGAATTAAACATTCATATTTTTTTATATTGAAGATGGTGGTTAATATTAACCAATTTATATTGACTATGCTTTTAACACCAACATCCATAGTCAGATAAAATCATTCATATTTTAATGATACATTTCTATAATGGTTCTTCGCAGTATTCCACTTATATAATCTCTTTATATATGCATAGCAATCACCAAAATTGGATTTGATTTCATTTCTCCTTGTTGATCTTGCACACCATCACATTTCGTGTAAAATTTGTATCCATAAACAAAATATAGTGTCCCTCATTGATTAGGAATATTTTTATTCTCTTTATATTGAATTATTACTTAAAAGAGTAAAAAAATGTCTTTAATTAAGCTACGTGAAATTGAATAAAAATTCATTCGTTAATGGTTTGGCCCAAAAATGCCCCTATTGTTACTTTTTAGACAAAAATATTATTTTACTAATAAATATATTATTTCTTTTATTTTTAGGCACATTATTTTTTAATAAAATATATTTTTGAAGAACATTTTTCATATATATTTTTCTTTTAAAATCCCTTTAACCGAAAAGTGGAAAGTAAACTTTTTTCTTCGTAATATCTTTTTATCATTTAAATAGATTGCCGTATATAGTTTTTAAATGATAATATAGGTCATATATATAACTATCATAGTAACCTTTGTCATTATTTTTTATTCAAATAATGATTAAAAAATTTCTAGTAAAATAAAAATATTTTTTTTTTTTTTTATTTTTTATGAATTGAAGTAAATAAATATTTACTAATATATTCCTAGATGTTAAAGTTAATAAGAACAAATGGTCAACAATAACTCCATTAATGATGTTTTGAAGATATATTATTTTAATCTAACGCAAAGTAATCAATTTTTGTGTTTTATGACATTCTGATTGTTGTATCTTAACTTTAACACCAAGGATTATATTAGCAAATTCTTAAAAGGATGAACTTATCACAAAATAGACTCATGTCTTATGGTGGAAGGTATATATTTAATAGCACATGTCCTACAATATATTCCTATGTATTTGCTTTAAGCTATGAACCCCTATTATGTGTGTTAGATAAACTTCATAAGGTTTTTTCTAAGTTCTTCTGGGTGATGCCACTACTTCAAAGAATAAACCGAGTGTCATTGGAACCATGTGTGTTATCCCAAAGAAAAGGGGGAAGAGGACTCAGATCATTACATGATGAATCCAAAGCACTTTTTGCTAAGCTTTTGGTAAACTTTTAGAACAACCACTTCATTTTTGTGGAATAAGTATTGCAAGTAGTTCTACCAACTATAGCAGTAGGATGGGGTGCATCACACATGTGGAGGAAGATGACACAGTAAGAGAACATGTGGACACAACATTTATTGGCAGTTGATTGCTGACAAAACAAGGGGCTATGTATTATACAAAGGTGATACTGTCATTGAGGAGGAATTAAAGTGAAGGATTTCATCACAGGAGGAGGCTGGGATGACCATAAGTTGCTTGAAGTATCAAAGAAATGGTGGAATATATTATGGAGAGTATAAAGCCTCATAGAAATGTTCATCAAAATGATATTCCTTAGAGATGGGCAATACCTAAGGAAATTTCACTAATAAATCAACATGAAAACTAATGAGGAAAAAACAACAAATTAGAGAATATTATGGATATATTTAGGCCAAGGGCTTTCTTTTAAGGTGAATGTTAAAATAAACACGTCCACTAGTGATCACTGGACTAGGTCCTCGACAAAATAATAGTGTAAAAATAAACAACCAAAGTAAATCAGGTACAAGGATTTTACGTGGAAACCCCCTGCTCAAGGGAGGTGAAAACCATGACTATACTCAAGGATTTAAACCAAATTCCATTTCACTCAAAATGGAGCACAACTTCATATTACAACTTCTTCTAACCTAGGAATTAAACTTTTAATCCCTTTCCCCTTACTGTAGAAACTCTACTACGAAGAAACTAAGTAGTAAATTTATTGCCCACTAAACAACAACTCCAGTTGATCTAGACTTCAAGAATCCAACAAGGCTAACTCAAGTAATCAACTTAGATATCAAAGATAGCATCATAAACAAGCAGCGACTCTGCTACACCCATACATAAAATAACTCTAGTTGACACTCCTAGGAAATTCTACCCAAGAGAACATCAAAACAATGATGTAAAGAGGCTTTACTAAAACATAGATATTTAGACTAACTAACTCTTGTTAATCCGAATCAACCCAAAGACTTAGACAACCAACCGATCTACTATCCTTTATAAATTAGGTGTCACGCTCCAAACTCAAGGGGCGCAACTGACTCCTAAAGCCAAAACTCAGGCCCGAGCCAACCCTACTGAACCATTTGCTACTAGCGCATGGCAGTCACATGCAATTAAGAAAACAAACAAGTATATCTCGGCTTAAAACTAAGCCCTCGGCCGGCAAGGCCCCTGTCAACAGATCTACAAAAGAACCAGCTACTCCCAAGAGTTCATATAAAGAAATATCCAACTAGCACAAAAGTCCTGATTGGGCCGTCGAGGCCACCATGATATCTATACCAAAACTAAAAACAGGTAAATATCAGTACAATACATCAAACAACTCACAAGCTTCAGCAAACCAACAACATAGGCCAGCATGGCCATAACGTAGCTATAAACCCCACACACTAGTCTGCAAGCCTCTAAGAGTAGTCAAGATTGGTGGGACAGGGCCCCAGCCTACCCATGAGAATATATACAACAAAAGGTAACAAACCTCCCAACTCTGGCAGCTCCGGAGGAAAGGGGCTGACCAATCGGATAAAAGTCAATCCTGTTGATATGGAGGTCTACTCGGTCATCTGTCAGGACCTGCATGCATGAATGCAGCGCCCCCAAGGCAATGGGGCGTCAGTACAAAATAATGTACAGAGTATGAAAGGCAATAGACTATGATGAGGTATCCTGATATACTGGAATAATCTGATAAATAAATTAAGGATAAGATATTTGTACTGACCTGCTTCTGAATCAAAATTTATCAAAAATAATAAAAAAACAACATAACCAAGCCCCCATAAGCTCGATAGGTACAAACAGCACACAAGACCACCTACTCAGGCCCCCATAAGACCGGAAGGTGCCAATTAGCTTGTATACCCCTATCGGTAGTCCCCTAGCCCCGCAAGCAATCACATAGCCCTCTTAGGCATCAACATATCTTATAGACAACTCATAGACCTCTTAGGCAACAACATGGCCCTGTAGGAAGCACATAACCCTCTTAGGCGTCAATATATATCCCTGTAGGCAACTCATAGCCCTTCTAGGCATCAATATAACCCCGTAGGCAACTAATAGCCCTTTTAGGCATCCATATAGCCCTGTAGGCAGAACATAACCCTGCTAGGCATAGATCACATTCCTGCAGCTAACAACAATAGCCCAAAGGCAACAATAACAATCCAACAGCTAAAAGTGAGGAATATAGTGATAAGTAACCTATACAAATAGCCTCTAAGTTGTGTCCAACATACGAATGTTACTACTGAATAAGAATCTCAATAAGAGAGGATTATACGCACTCGAGCAACCAACAATCAACAATAATAACTATAAGTATAACAACGATAACAACTGAATTACATTGCTCCTAAGCTTTAAGGAAACATGCCATAGGAAGAGAATAGCCTTAACATACCTTTTTCGCTAAATTCACGTGGCCTAAAGACTTTAACTCATAACTCCCTCGATACTACAACAAGGTAGGACCATAATCAACACATAAAATAAAAGATACCATGACAATACAATAAAAGATATCTATTTCCGTCGAAAATTGCTATTTGCTGCTTATAAAAGCTAGAGTCGATGAAAGAAGGGTCTTACCTCGATCTTAGGTTCATAATTCACCTCAAAACCTTCAAATATATTCAAACCCCTGCTGTCCCAACTCTAAAATGTGATATGCTATGCAATCGATAAAACAAATTATACCACGATGATGAGCCCAATGCGTAGAACAACTTTCGTTAAGGACTTACATCGAGAAAATCTATATTTCACTTGATCCTAAAAATGGGTTTCTATGTATTCTCTGTATATATAGCTTAAAATGAAGGAAAAACTCGAAGAAGAAGATATATACAACTTTCCACCAACCTAGGGCCCCACCTCACGTGCCTACTTGTGCAGTCCCACGAAAATGCGAATATCTCTCTATTCTGAAGTCGTATGAATGAACGGTTTGATGCGTTGGAAACTAGACTCGTAGACCTTCGATTCGATAGCTTGTGGGCTCCATAACTCTTTATAGATTGGGATAAAACCTCCAAGACATTTGACCTAAATTTCAAAGAAATCTTTAAGAAGGAACTTACGATAACTTCCGCCAACTTTTATTTTGCCACTTACCTAACTTCAAAACTTGAGATGCAACACTTGAACACTTAAAATAGGACATACCACATCATTCTTAATTTATTACTCACCCTCCTTGTCTTTCCACAAAGATACGAGTTAATTTAGACGTTTTGAAAAGTCGGGGTGTTACATTCCTCCCCCCTTAGAAACATTCGTCCTCGAATGAAAAATCTAAGGCACATTGTTCAGTCCTTAGGACTTACCAGAATTTTGGCAGTTTATCCTTTGTAAATGTCACTATCCAGGAACCTAAAATGCAAAATTTCTAACATAGGCGTCTCACATGAAAACATAAATAGCTAAGCGTTATAGCTCCACCACAATAGTGTGAGCAGGCATACAATGACAACCACAATAATAATAAGCAATAGTATATTTATATATATAGGTATCTTACCTTAATGCCCTAATATAAACTGATATGACATCACCCTGGGGTATGAAACAAGTGAGGATATTTGGACCTCATGACATCCTCAACCTCCCAGGTCACTTCTTCTCTATTTTTATTCCTCCATAATACTTTAACCGAAGCCACCTCTTTGGTCCTCAATTTACGGACCTGCCGATCTAATATAGCAACTGGAGTCTCCTCATAGGACAACTCCTCTGTGATCTGAACATCCTCAATTGGGACAACCCGAGAAGGGTCTCCTACACACTTCCATAACATTGATACATGGAAAACTGGATGAACAGATTTTAGCCCTGAAGGCAATTCTAACTCATAAGCCACACGTCCTACCCTCCGAAGGATCTGGTATGGCCCAATGAATCTTGGACTAAGCTTTCCCTTTTTGCCAAATCGCATAACACCCTTCATAGGCGAGACTTTTAAGAATACCCAATCATCGACACAAAACTCTAAGTCCCTTCGTCGTACATCTGAGTATGACTTTTGTCGGCTTTGAGCTCTTAGCAACCTCTCCTGAATGAGCTTAACTTTCTCCACTGTCTGCTGGACTAAATCGGGTCCAATCAACCCTGACTCACCTACCTCAAACCATCCAATGGGGGATCTACATTTTCTCCCATACAAAGCCTCATAAGGTGCCATCCCGATGCTAGAATGATACTATTATTGTATGCAAACTCAATGAGATGCAACACTTGAACACTTAAAATAGGACATACCGCATCATTCTTAATTTATTACTCATCCTCCTTGTCTTTCCACAAAGATACGAGTTAATTTAGACGTTTTGAAAAGTCGGGGTGTTACATTAGGAGTGGATTTACAATATAAGGACACAAGACAAAAAACTCAAAATGCAATAAAGATGCTTCAGCACCCCATCAGTTCCCTTGGTGAGCATGAGCAGTGCTCTTCCTTAAAGATGACTTTTTCTTTGTGAGCTTATGAGTTTTTAGAATTCAAAAATTTGTTTGCCAAAACTTGTGTTGTATCCATGGAGAAAACCATGGGACCAAGCCATTGGTTAAGCCTGCTGCTGTGAAAAGATATGCACGAACAACAACTGAGTTGGTAGTTGTGGCAGCTTTTATAGAGCTGTATTTTTGTCTTTTTCACGTACGCGGTATTTTCTCGATCAGGTCCCTTGTTAGATTCAATAGTTTGTTAAATTATCAAAACTTTAAGCAGCTCCAAAATAACAATTTCCCTTTTTTTGTGATCACAAATTTATTCAACTTCCCTTGGTTGATCCGGAAGTTTGTTAAATCATCAAAACTTTAAATTAGCTCCAAAATAAAATTTTCTCCTTTTTTGGTGATGAAAAACTTATTCATCTTTTCCCCTTTCACCACTTCCCATAACAGCATGACCAAGTCCTCTTCAAGTAACTACATTGATCTCACTCTTAAAGTAACTAACATTGATCGCATACCTTAACAATTTTCCCCATTTTAGAATCATAAAAAAAGAGTTAAAGAACTAAACTAAGTTGACAAAAATGTAGTTCAAGCAAATTCATGGCCACTTGGGCAACACCAAGCATGCGTAAAAATGAATAAAGTAGTGAGACAAGTCAGTAGAAACGAGGCCTTTTTCATTCATAAACAAAACACGAGCAATCAAAACATTGCAAATATGATTACAAATGAGAACTAGGACAATACCCACTAAGTTTCAATAGAAGAGGAGGATTGGGGACTGACACAGGAATTTAGGAAGACAAGGGGAGTTTAGGAGCAAGGGATTGAAAGAGTAAGGTTAGTAGCGCATCTTCCTAAACATGACTTTTCAGAAGCCTCTCTTGAATTTCAACATTCTTTGTTGCTAAGGCGTCATTCAGGGATGCCAGTTTTTTTCGACCTAGTCCCTCTGATTGTGCTTTTCATAAGTTGAGCCTTTAGGCAAGCGATCTCACTATCCTTGTTTGTAAGAGAAATTTGCATAGCTTTCAACTCATGCTTGAGCTGATAATGTTCCACCACTGGTTTAGACATATTACTCTTGTTCCCCTGTCTTCCGTTCCACACATTTTCCCTCCCTCGAAGAAGATGAATCTTCGGGACAACATTCAAAGATTCAAGCATCTAGAAGGCAAGCCTATCCATGAAACTTGGCTGAGATTCAAAAAGTTGGTGCTTCAATGCCCAACCCATGGCCTGCTTGATAACGTGTTGTTGCAGTATTTTTACCGGAGTCTGGATTCGATAAATAAGGGTGTTGCTGACCAACTCTCTCCGGGAGGTTTGATGCAACAACCTTATGTGATAGCTGCTCAGCTCTTGAATGAGATGACTATCATAAACAAGGCGTGGTATACTCGTGAAGACTAGGTCTCCCATCTCATGTGAAAGTTAACTAAGGAACAAATAGAGAAGGACCAAGAGAGGGACAAAAACATGCCAAGATCATGACACAACTTGATGTTTTGTCTAAAAATTTTGTGGCAGCTGGTGCTCGAAGTGTCAATGTCGTGGGTGTCGGGTGTGCTAATCTGGATGACTCTAAGTTTGAAGCCTTGTATAATGAAGAGGTAAATTTCCTAGCAACCCAATGCAGTGGCTATAGTTCAAACTACCCGAGGCAGGATGGTAACCAAGATTGGGCTAGGGATGAAGGTTGGAAAGATCGAAATCGTGAATGGAGGGACCATAATCCAAATTGGAAGGATGGGGAGAAGGATAGGTATGTGCCTCCCCACGAGCACCAAAAGCTAAAAGATTTGGAAGGTGGGCGGTCTGAGGATATGCTCTCTCATATCCTAATCAAAGTTAAAGGGTAAGACAAGATTTTAAAGGAAATGAAAGAAAATGTGTCTACCCTTAGCCAGACCGTCACCTCCCATTTAGTGTCGATCAAGCAGTTGGAGACCCAAATGGGTCATATATCATCTTATCTCAACCCAAGACAGCAAGGGGATTTTCCTAGTGATACTATGGCTAACCCCAAGAATGAGGTTTGAAGGTGGACTTGCATCGTACCGCGACGTTAACTAAGCCTCGGCTTGGGAGGCAACCCAAGACACCCTTTTGCTTTATTTTGTTTTGATAAAATAATGGCGTGTTGATTGTGTAGGTGGAAGTGTGGAAAGTGTTCGAAAAGTGTAGATTGGCGAGCATTAGGTCCATTTAGCGAATCACCGAAGTGGTCGGCGACCCCGATCAAAACCGCCGACATACTCAAGAAAATTTTACATTAGAGTCTGTAAAACTCGACAAGCCTAGGAAATTATTGGCGAATCGCCAACCATGTCGGTGAACCCGATAGAGACCGCCGTTTGGACCCCCGCAATAACTAAAGGTCCTGTAAAATTTGGCGAGGTGAATGACTACTCAGCATGTTGCCGAGTAGCTCGGTGAAGCACAACTAATGTCGCCAAATGAGCGTGAACTGGGCAGTTTTTCAGGCCAAAGATTTAAAAGTTTCAAATTCATTCACTTTCCCTCACTTTTTATCTTCCCAAACTCACACCCGCACTCTAGTTTCTATATTTCTTGCATCTTTAGAGTATTTTAGTCCTTGATTGGTGCTCGGATTGTGGATTACTTTGCCGCCTACCATTTCAATCTTCATTAATCGGCATTAAAGGTTAGTTTTCTGAACCCCCAGATTATTTTATCAAACTTGTACTCATTTGCAATAATCTTATCGTGTTGTCCTGTGCTGGGCCTCTCTAATTGACTTAGTATGTTTGAATGCCTGATTTAATTTGATAATCTTGTCCGTAAAGTTTTGATTGTTGAAATCCCATAGGCTTGTGCTTAAAATGAAGTAAACTTTGTGGGTATTATATTTGGGTGTTATGGGTCTAAGCTTAATTTAACTAGTGCATGCTTTGATGTTGTTTTCAGGGGTTGCGGGGTTGAATTTGAGAAATTGGGTTGAAAATAGGCATGTTGGGCCTAGCTCGCCAAACCACTTGGCGGTTCACCTAGTGTCTCCACCTCGCCTTTAATTTCATGCTAAATGTGTTGTTGGAGTCTGTAACTTTCAGCGTTTGTCTGCACCCTTGAACCCTTCTTACGCTATAACTTTTGGAGGGCTAACCCAGCTCGCCGAAGCAATTGGGCGACCCGCCAACTGTTTTGGTGAGTCTATCTGTGCCTATTTCTCTATATGTTTGTTTGAATATTTCCTAACTTCTCCTCGAGGATTTGAAGACATGACTAGATCAAAAGAAGCTGAAAGAATAATACCAATCCAAGAGAAAGCTAAGGGGATTATGAGAAATAAGGATGCAGCTACACCCAAAGGAAAAGCTACGAAACTTCTCACAACGGGTGGGATAGGCAAGGGAAAGAGGTCCACTGATAATAGAAAGACCATTATCAGAGACTCTAATATTCTGTCATGGTGCCAGGAATTCTATTCAGTTGTGCATGTCTTTTTGGAGGACTCGCGCGTGACAGCCCCTAGTGGATCTGGCACTGTCGTTCCTCCTGAGGTGATCCCGAGCACTGATGCTCAGACTCAGAGTGATGCATCAGGCACTGATGCCCCAACAGATGGAGCGATTGTGTATACATGATCCTCTCTTTACCTCCATCTCTACCTTACTTTATATCGACTAGTGGATGTTTTTATTTGCAGTTGAAGTCCATTTTTTGTGACTCCGTTTTATTTATATATTTTTGTTGAAATATTTAATTCGTGTATACACTGCTTTTTGTGGAAGGTTTGAGCTTGTGGCTCCTTTCTTTTAATTGTAAATGATTTTTCACCCTTTCGAAAAGATTTTGCCACCTCTTGTATGTGTTGAATGTGGCTGTTCTCTTGCAAATTTGAGTACCGGTTTTAATTAATACCGATGACTCGAATGGTGCTCATAATCAAACCTAAATGAATGCGCAGCTACGAGAAGGCCAATTGAAGTTGCATAGACTATAGGTGAACTCTTTGCATCTTGTTGTGACTAGCCAATTATCGGATCGAGTCTCTTCTGATGAACATTGCACTCTAGCGAAAGTGTGGATTCTTGTTTGACTTTGTTGTCAATGCCTTGTGTGATTAGCTTACCGTGAACCATGCATGATGACACCCAGAATTTACCCCGTTGGTCCGGTTGACTAAGTGATTAAAATTTGTTGAGATGATCTTAGGCAACTTTAAAGAGTGTGAACCAATTTTAAATTATACCTCTTTTGCGGCTTACCTTGTGAGTGTGTGACCCTCTTTTGCGGCTTACCTTGTGAGTGTGTGAACCTCTTTTGAGCACACTTTGAGCCTAAACCTTTTCTTGGAAGAAACTTGATAACATTGCTACCTTTTATTGACCCATTACCCATGATCATCATGATTTGTGGTTTGTTTGAATCGCCAACTTAGGCGAAAAGCCTAAATTAGGGGTGTGGTGAAAAGAGAAGGCAAATCAAGTAAATGCAAAGAGAGTCCCTTATGCCCATGTTTTGAGAAAAATGGAACCCCTCCATATAAAAAAAAGGAAAAGATTGAAAAATAAAAAGAAAGGAAAAGTTGTGAAATAAAGTTGTGGAAATACAAAGAAAATGGGGTTCCAATTACTCATGGAAGATGAATAGGAGGTGACTTTTGAGCTTGAATGAAATTGATAAAGAGAAGGAAATAAGTAGTTGTTCACATCACATTTCATGAGGATTTTCAGCCTATAACCCTAAATGGTCATACCATTACACTCAGCCCCATTACAAGCCTTAAAAAGACCTTTTTGATCTTGAATGAGCTGAAGCAAAAGTCGATTGGAAAATAAGGGCAAACCTATGGGTGAAATCATGCATTGTGTTTATATTTGTGAGTGTGAGTGTTGATCTTGATTCTAGAGCTTTAACTGATGGAATCATTCTTTCTGTGAAGGCATTTGAATACCTTTGTTGAGCTCGAACTTGCATTTGTAGCAAGTATAATGAGCTTGAGATTCTTTGATAATAGTGTGTCATAACTTGAGTCTTTGAGTACACAATTGATCCTTGCATGAGTAAGTTGAGGCTTGTGTGTGCATTAATGATTGAGTCTTGTGTAGCACTTTGAGGCACCCTTTTGAACTACTGCACTTGAGTTTCACTTGATGACAAACAAAAGTTTAAGTTGGGGGTGTTGATGAGTCCACAATTTGGACTCATTTAGGACTTTATTTTGATAGATTTAGTGTCCTTAAATGCATATTTTGTCTCAATAATTGATGTAAATCTTTAAGTTTCAGGAATTTGATATGAGAGACAAAGAATGGATGCTATGAAGCAAATGAGGAACAAGGCAGTTGAAACAACGAATAAATGAAGGCCTGAGGATTGCCTAATGCATTAAGCGAGCCGCCGAACGGCCTTAATCTCGCCTAATGTTCCAGTGTGCTGAGCCTTGAATGAAAAGATCAAGTTGGCGATGAAAGGGAGTAGTCGGCGCGTCGCCGAATAGTTCCGCGAAGCAACACCATATCGCCCAATGATTCAAAACACGAAGATGCTAAAGGCAAAAGCTGAAAGGCGATGAACCAGACCAAAGAGAGGATCGCAGAGTGCATCGGTGATCCCGACTAACTGCATTGAGTGGTCTTCCACAGGACAAACTTTTGAAAACTATAAATACTCATTTAAATATGTAGCTTAGTATTGAGTTATTATCAAGATGTAGCGAATTATTACTGATTTTTAGAATATTTAAGTTTGAGTTCTTAAAATTTTTGGCGACATTGTTCTTGAGCTTTGTAGATTTGAATGTTTACAATTCCAAGAAATTGGAAGTGGGTCTTGAAGAATCATCATCCTTGACGTGCTTAAAGATATTTTCTATCGTACCCATTTGATTTAAACACTTTTTGGTATCGATTTCTCTCTCTCTATCATGTCTAGCTAAAACCCCAATTCTTGTGGTGTGATTATGTGAATATGGATTAAATTTACTATTGGTATTGCTCATTGATAGTCTATTTGTTGTTTAAATGTGATTTCGTTTAGTAGTTGTGTTTGAACTTAATGGGATTGTAGTTGCAAATATGATTTCATCTTCACGTTTTTGGTTTACTCCAGAGAGAGGCTTTAAAACCAAAACTACTAAATCGATAGCCTGTGGTTATTGGGTCGTTGTGGGTTCAGCTCGAGAGAGTGAATCCTAGACCTTCTCCCACACATTCAGCTCGAGTGAGTGAATGGGCTAAGGCGAAGGCTGTGCTTAATTACTACAAATCGGTGTTCGAGAGAAACCCTTTTGATTCAGGGTAAATTGTTCGAGAGAAAATTTACCCCATTAAAGTCTAGCATAGTTACAAATGTTCAGCGATTTACTATCATTAGCATTTAACCGGTTGTTTATTTTAGCCCATATTCCTATCACATCCTAAGAATCCCGTCTCCCTAATTCACATATTTATATTCTTGCTACATTAGTTGATAATTGCTTACAAAACCCCCTTTGATAATCGATACTTATGTCACCCTTTGATTTATCATGTTTTTACTCGTTAATATCTATAGTTATAATTAACTTGAACGTATTTTTCCTTTTCTATTGATTTTCAATTACAAATTGCTCCCTGTGGGATCGATCCCAACCCATTCGGTTGGGTTATATTACTACACGCGATCGTTGGCACTTGAACTGGAAGTAGTGTCCTGATATGTGAAATCAACTCCTTATCCCTAATTTTTTTCATTTGAAGGTCAGATACCCTCCCATTCAAAATACTTTGTGTTCTCAGAATATCAACCATTTCCTTCCTGGACATCATCTTTTGCACCTTCTTCTTTTTCCATACTGAAGTTGGTCCCTCTTCAAACTCATGAATTTCTTCATTAGAAAATTCTTCATCAGGAACAAAGAGTTTATACATTTTGAAGTATTATTGATAGAGGAGAAAAGAGGGTTTTGAAAATTTATGATTTTCGAATGGAATTTGAATTTTCTTTAGAGATCGAAAGAAATGGGGAGTATAAAAGGAAGTGAAAGGGTGCATCAGGTCCATGAAAGGAAGTGTCATTTGGTATTCAAATGATGGGACAATGGTTGAATACATCGATGACACACACGTGGCAATTGCAACAACTTTCCTGCATAATTCAAAGTGTAATGTTAAGAGTGCTAACCTTCGAGAACGGACTAGGTTTCTCTCTATAGTTTGAATGTAATTGCCTAGATCTCCTGACCTCTCTTTTCCTTCAACACTTTCGCCATGTGTGAAGGTATAAGACTGAATTTACCAAAACATACACAACTGAAAACAAGGATAACTGCTCTTTTTTTCGTAGCCATGAGAGGGTTGATTGCTTCAGGCAGGATCCTTTCAGTCATGTTTTAGCATCCCCAACTTCAATTTATTTGTCTAGACCAGGTCCAAAGTTTGAGCTTTTGTGAAGATAAAATCAATTTGATTTTCGGTCTTATAGAATTACATGCTGATATTTCCTTTCTCAACATTATCCCTTAGAAAGTGATGTCTCACATCAATACACTTAATCCTTTTGTCACAACCCAGACAATCGTGATTGACGCCCACACTACCCTCCGATAAGAGAACCACTACTATAATCCAAACCAAGCAACTAATCTAAAAATAAGGTATTTAAGTATATGAAAACAAGTAAGTACTTAGGAAAGAAATAGGGAGTTCCCATAAACTCCAACAAAAGTCTAACAACAAACTAAAGAATGTTACCTAGAACCTGAAAGTCAATGTACCAAAACATCTAAAGCACAACAAGCTTAAACATTAAGGGATGCAACCCCAATCTAATGAACTAATCAACTAACTAGAACATAGTCTAAGTCTAAAAATGGTGGACATAGACGAAAGAGAAGCCATGGCAGCCCGGAAGAATTGGCTCACCCGTGAATTTGAACGATCATGATCTTCTAAGTGAGGTATGTCAATAGACGCTTGAAGATGCCCTGTACTCAACAAAAATAAGAGCAAGTGCAGTATCAGTACACAACCATAGTGTACAGGTAGGATAACACGGCTATCCCACTAAGTGCAACATACATAAGTCATCACAACAATATAATCACATGCATATATCGAACATATACAATACTATCAACATTTACTAACAACGAACAACTTTACATTTCTCAAGATACACAATTATATTAGATCATTGGTCCTCTCATGGGACGCAAACCCAAACGGTTAGCATATCGAAACGTGATACTCGATCAAATAGTTATGCCGGAACGTGGCAACCGATCCCATAGTTATGTCGAAACGTGGCAACCGATCCATTCGACACAACACAATCACAAGTATATTTTCAAGATCATACATTTAAGTCATGATTCATGGCATTCATCATTCTTCTATCTCATTTACATCAACTGTGATCAACAATGGAACATTCAAATACATGCAAGTATCATAATGAAGCAAGAACAAACATACCTCACACAATCATAGAATCACAACCATCATCTACCTCGAAACACGCTTGAAACCCTATGAAACTTGATCCTTCCCTTTCCGGATTCGTTCTGCTTGTATTTGGTTTACAAATAATCAATATAATACAGGAATCAATAAACAATCACTAATTAGCCGAATTGCTAACAATTCTATGAGCCCTATTTCATACCCATGAACCCAAGTATCTAAAATAGGGTTGTTTCCACCATAAAATCTAGATCAAAACCCTCTCTCATCATTAATTACCTATTCTATTACGTTATACGGCTCGAAAAATGAATTCGGGGAGTGAAACGTTTAACTTTAGCCTTAAGAATAGTAGAAAACTGTTAGGAGTAGCCTGGGGTTCGTTCCTTAGCTCTAAAAATCGAAAAATGAAAAATAAGGTCATTTAGGGGTTTATTTATGACGTCCCTCACGCCGCTGTAGCAGCCCCGCCAGAGCGGCAAAACCCCCTGCCAAGGTGGCTTGCACGAACCAATGAGCTATTTTAATAAATCCAAGACCCCCATTTCATAACTCACCTCTAACTAACGACGTTGAAAAAATACTGTTCACGCTATGATCGATTTTGTGAGTTCTACTTACCCAAATTCATTTTTGCAAAGTCGTACGGATTCCTTAACAAGTTATCTATCCACCCATGTAATCATAATCATAAATAAATCATCAAATTGTTACCAAATTTCCCTACACCTTAATGACTCCGATTTCATTCGAATTTGGACTAGGTTGGGAAATTTCAAGCTACTATCAAAAAAATTTCCGACCCAAAGTTTTATCCCATTGGGTTTTTATAACGATGGAACCCGATCGTTATAATAGATACCAATTTACCCATCACTTGTCCCCGAGTGATAAACTTAGGAAAAATAGGCTAAAGAAGGAATGAAGTAGTACCTGAATTACCGAACAATTGGGGATACTTCTCTCGCATGTCCCTCTCGGTCTCCCCAGTAGCTTCCTCAATTGGACGATACTTCCATTGAACTTTCACGGACTTAATCTCCTTGGTCCTCAACTTACGCACAACACGATCAAGAATTGCAATTGGTTCCTCCTCATATTAGAGGTCTTTTTCTAACACAATTGAGTCCCACTTAATGATATAATCCTTGTCACCATGATATATCTTCAACATGGACACATGAAATACCAGATGAACACCCGATAAATTAGGAGATAAGGCCAATCTATACATTATCGGTCCCACACATTCAAGAATCTCAAATGGACCAATGTGTCTAGGACTTAGCTTACATTTCTTACCAAATCTCATCACCCATTTAATGGGTGATACCGTAAGAAGAACATTCTCACCGTTTTGAAATGCTATGTCTCTTAGCTTATGATCCGCATACTTATTATGTCTACTCTAGGCTGCTAAAAGCTTAGCTTGAATGCTCCTCACCTTATCTTGAGCATCTTCACTAAATCAACCCTCAAAGGTTTCACATCTCCAGCCTCAAACCATCTTATGGGTGATCTACATCCCCTCCCATATAATGCCTCAAAAGGTGCCATATCAATGCTGGAGTGATAACTATTGTTATAAGAAAATTCACACAAAGGTAAGAACGTATCCCAATGCCCTCCAAAATCAATCACGAATGCCCTCAACATGTCTTCTAATACTTGAATAGTCCTCTCTAATTGTCCGTCAGTCTACAGATGAAAGGTTGTACTAAAAGTGAGTTGTGTGCCCAATTCAACATCCAATTTCCTCCAAAACATGTATGTGAATTAGGTACCACAGTCTAAGATAATAGAAAGGGGCACCCTATGCAACCTTATTATGTCTTTCACATAAACTTTAGCCAACTGTTCAACATTATAATCTATTCTTACCAGAATAAAATGGGATGACTTAGTCAATCTATCAACCACTACCCAAATAGAATCATAGAATCAAGCTTCCCCAAATTCTTGGGAAGACCAACCACAAAATCCATGGCTATTTGTTCCCATTTCCATTTCGGAATTGGCATTCTTTGGAGCAAACCTGCAGTCCTTTGATGTTCATACTTCACTTGTTGACAATTTTGATACTTAACAACGAACTCCGCTATATCCATCTTCATGCCCGATCACCAATAAATTCACTTTAGATCTCTGTACATTTTGGTCACACCCGTATGAATAGAATATCGCGAACCATGAGACTCTGCCAACAATTTCACAATCAAGTCATCTACTCTAAGAACACATATTGTCCCCTTGAGACTGAGCACACCATCTGCATCAACAGTGGTCTCTTATGTCTTACCAATCGCAGTCTTCTTTCTAAGCTCCTCCAAATTTTCATCTTCAAATTGTTTGGGCTTGATCTCATCAATGAATATGGCCCCCACTTTAATGCTAGTTAACACCCCACCTCTTTTTTGAGATGCCTAATTGCATGAATTTACACTCCAAGGTCTAAATTTCTTTATCCAAAGGTTGTTTGGTTATACTTAAGCAAGCTAAACTACCCATATTTACCACTTTTTGACTCATACAGGCTACCGCCATATTTGCCTTGCCCGGATGGTATTGATTGGTCACATCATAATCTAAGGTAACTTCATCCACCTTCACTGTCTCAAATTCAGATCCTTTTGAGTGAATACTTGCTGCAAACTACGATGATCAGTAAACACTTCACACTTGACACCATACAGGTAATGTCGCCAGACCTTAAGAGCAAACACTAACGCTGCAAACTCTAAATCACGCATATGATAATTTCTCTCATGCACCTTTAATTGACGTGAGGCATAAGCTATTACTTTCTTATCCCGCATCAACACATCACCCAAACCAGAATGTGAAGCATCAAAATAAACAATACAATCTTTACCTTTTACCAGTAATGCTAGAATAAGCGCGGTGGTCAAAAGAGTCTTGAGCTTTTGAAAGATCTCCTCACATTTTTCAATCCATTCAAATGGTATCTCTGTTTTGGTCAAATAGTTCAAGTGAGTTGCAATAGAAGAAAAATTCTTCACAAATCGACGATAATAGCTAGCGAGCCCCACAGAACTCCTAACTTCCATCATAGAGTTAGGTCGAACCCAATTCTTAACCACCTCAATCTTATGAGGATCTACCATTACCCTTTCTTTTGAAACTACATGTCCCAAGAATGTAACCGAAGTCAACCAAAATTCGCACTTAGAAAATTTAGCATACAATCTTTGCTTCCCAAGAATACCCAAAACAATACAAAGATGGTCGGCATGCTCTTCCTCGTTTTTCGAATAAACCAAAATATCATCAATAAAGACTATGACAAAAGAATCAAGAAATGGATTGAACACCCATTCATTAAACTCATGAAAGCTGCAGGCGAATCGGTCAATCCAAAAAACATAACCAAAAACTCATAGTGCCCATAGCGATTTCTAAACGCCGTCTTGGGCACATTCTCATGCCTAATTTTCAATTGATGGTAACCGGATCTCAGATCAATCTTAGAGAAAACTCTTGCACCTTGCATTTGGTCAAAAAAATCATCTATTCGAGGCAAAGGATACTTGTTACGAATAGTGACTCTATTCAAGTGCCGATAATCTATACACATTCTCATACTACCATCATTTTTCTTAACGAACAAAACTAGGGCACCCCATGGGGAAGCACTAGGACGAATAAATCCCTTATCAAGAAGCTCTTTGATTTGCACCTTAAGCTCTCTTAATTCTGCTGGAGCCATGCGATATGGAGGAATAGAAATGGGGCGCGTACCAGGTTTTAAATCAATGCAGAAATGTATATCTCTATCTGGAGGCATACCAGGCAAGTCATTAGGAAACACTCCTCTAAATTATGACACCACAAGAATAAACTCAATGGATGGAGCTTCAATCTCAACATCCTTAATATGAGCCAAATAAGCAAAACAGCCCTGCCCTATAAATTTCTTAGCCCGAACGGATGATATGATCTTAGTTTGCTTAGGCTTCTACTCCCCTTCCCACTCTAATTTCTCCCTCCACAAAATTTCTAGAGTTACGAACTTAGTATTACAATTAAGCAGAACATAATAGGGGGATAACCAAGTCATGCCTAAGATTATATCAAAATCAGTCATATCCAAAATAACCAAATCAGCCTGAGTCTGAAAACCCATAAACAAAATAGGACAAACACGATAGACATCGGTAACTATGACTGACTCTCCAACTGGTGTAGAAACATGAATATGGGCATCAAGAATATCACAAATCATATCAAAGTCTGAGGCAAATCTCACGGATACATATGAATAAGTAGAACCCGGATCAAATAACATATTAGCCATCCGATCACATACAAAAATAGTACATATGATCATCGCGTCACACGCAACTCCCTCATTCTTGCTCGAAAAAGTATCACACTGAGCCCTATAATCTTAACGAGCCACTTCCCTGCCTGGTTGCACGTCACCCATTCCTCTGTTACCATTTTCTCTACCTCCGCGACCTCGTTGATTACCTCCTCTCCCACCTTGTGGATGCCCTCAACCATTATTACCGTTCTCTGTGGGTACCACTGCTTTAGAAGGCTACTGCACGACATCTAATACACGTCGGTGGGGACAATCTCTTCTCATATGCTCAAGTTATCCACAATTAAATCAAGTACGATCAAAAGAGGGTCTGTCTCTCGTCGAAGGTGCGACTCCCTAGCTATCCTGAAATTGATGAGATGGAGTTCATGAGTAATTACCCGTAGCGGCAGGCATGGTGTACTGAATGGGCTTGGATACAAGCGTTTGCCTTCCTGAATCTCTACAATAAGAACCTTGAAATCTTTTCCCTTTTTACCAATGCCTTAGCATGGCCGTCTCGCCTTACCCCCTCCACTTTCTTAACATATTTTGTTACATCATTAAAGCTACTCCTTGGAGAAGTCATATGAATAGACAATACTTGCAACTCAGAATTCAATCCCCTAATAAATAAGAGAATCCTCTCCTCCTCAGTAGTCACCAATTAAGTAGCATATCTAGACAAAGCATGGAACTTGGCCTCACAAGCAGCCACATACATACCACCTTGTTCCAAAGCCATAAATTCATCTTTCTTACGATCTCTTAAAGTTATAGGCACATATTTTTCCAAGAAGAGAGCATGAAAGTAGGTCCAAATAACTGGAGGTAAAACTGAATATCTGCATTCCATGTAAGCTCTCCACCACTGCTTAGCCTCACCTTGAAGTTACAAGGACACAAAATCAACCCCATATTGATAGAAAATTCCCAACTTATGAAGCCTTTCATAGCAATCTAAGATGAACTTATAAGAATCCTCATTCTGAGAACCAAGAAACACAAAAGGCTTTAGCTTTAAAAACATAGTCAACATTTCATTCTCATTACCAGTCATAACACAACCCAACAAAGGACGGAAGAAAACAACATTACCTTCAGTCCCACCCACCTTGGGCGCAATGTTAGCAACAAGAGGATTAGTAGGAGCTTGAGTTGCTTGAGTAGAAGGGAGCACTCCAGGACCAACCAACCCTTTCAGTAATGACATGATCTGTCGAGCTAACGCTGGGTCTATGGGGAGGAACATCGATAGTCTCTGCATGCATCTTTTCTTGTTTTCCCATATCCTCAAAATTCTCCTCTTCAACCTCTTCTTCTATTTCCTTATGATGTACGGGAGGGGCCACAGTTTAGGGAGCAATCCCAATCGGTACCTCATCTGTAGCAGGCACTAGTCTTCCTCGGCCTCTACCCCTAGCTCTTCCTCTACCGCTGCCTCGACTGTGACCTCTCGCAACAGGTTCCTCAATTGGAGCATTGATGGGAGCTAAGGGCATGACGCCGTTATATCTAATGTTAACCATCTGCGAACACAAGAGTGAAGGAGGTTAGATACCAATTCGAATTGACCGATACCAATTGGAATTAAGTTATAGCACAAAAGGAGACAAGAGAAAATAGATAGATTTCCTAAAGTCCTATAGACTCTCGAAGAAAAGTAAAGGTGTCACCGTACCGTTGTGTGAGACTCTACTAGACTCATTTTGGTACATCAAGATCAACAAACCTAGGCTCTGATACCAACTTTGTCATGACCCAGACCATCTTGATTGGCACCCACACTAACCCTCCGGTAGGAGAGCCACTACTACAATCCAAACCAAGCAATTAATCTAAAAACTAAGGCATTTAAGTATATGAAAGCAGTTAAGTACTAAGGAAAGAAATAGGGAGTTCCCATAAACTACAACAAAAGTCGAACAACGAACTAAACAATGCAGAAGAAAAAATCTAGAACCTGAAAGCCAATGTACCAAAACATCTAAAGCTCAAAAAGTCTAAACAAGAAGGGGTGCAACCCCAATCTAATGAACTAATCAACTAACTAGAACATAGTCTAAGTTTGAAAATGGTGGACATAGACGAAAAAGAACCCATGGCAGCCCGAAAGATTTGGCTCACCCTTGAATTTGAATGATAATTGATCTACTAAGCGAGGTCTGTCAATAGCCGCTTGAAGATTCCATGTACTCAACAAAAATAAGAGCAAGTGCAGTATCAGTACACAACCAAAGTGTACTTGTAGGATCACACGGCTATCCCATTACGTGGAACATACATAAGTCATCACAACAATATAATCACATGCATATATCGAACATATAAAATATTATCAACATTTACTAACAACGAACAACTTTACATTTCTCAAAATACACAATTATATCAAATCATTGGTCCTCTCATGGAACACCAAACCCAAACAATTAGCATACCGAAACATGGTACCCAATCCAATAATTATGTAGGAACGTGTCAACCAATCACATATTTATGCCGGAACGTGGAAACATATCCAAGCTAGTTATGCCGGAACATGGAAAACGATCCATTCAACACACCACAATCACAATCACAAGTATATTCTCAAGATCATACATTTAAGTCATGATTCATGGCATTCATCATTCTTCTATCTCATTTACATCAAGTGTGATCAATAATGCAACAATCAAATACATGAAAGTAGCATAATGAAGCAAGAACAGGCATACATCACACAATCATAGAATCACAACCATCACCTACCTCGAAACATGCTTCAAACCCTAAGAAACATGATCCTTCCCTATACAGATTCGTTCTGCTTGTTCTTGGTCTACAAACAATCAATATAATACGGGAATAAATAAACAATCACTAATTAGCCGAATTACTAACAATTCTATGAATCCTAGTTCATACAATGAACCCAAGTATACAAAATAGGGATGCTTCCACCATAGACTCTAGATCAAAATCCACCCCCATCATTAATTACCCATTCTCTTACGTTCTACGGATCAAAAAAATGAATACAGGGAGTAAAAAACTTACCTTTAGCCTCAAGAATGGTGGAAAACTATTAGGAGTCGCCTGCGGATCGTTCCTTAGCTCTAAAAATTGAATAGTGCAAAATAAGCTCGTTTAGGGGTTTATTTACGACTATAAGTCTCGTCAAACCGGCCACAGCAGCCTTCCCCCTGCTGTAACGGCCCCGCCAGAGCGGCAAAAACCCCGCCAATGTGGCTTGCACAAACCTGTGAGTTATTTTAATAAATCCAAGATCCCCATTTCACAACACACCTCTAACCAATGACGATCAGAAAATAGCGTTCACGCTAAAATCAATTCCGGGAGTTCTACTCACCCGAATTCAATTTTGTAAAATCGTACGGATTACTTAACGAGTTATCTATCCACCCATGTAATCATAATCATAAATAAATCATCTGATTGTTACCAGATTTACATGCACCTTAATGACACCAATTTTGTTCGAATCTGGACTAGGTTGGGAAATTTCAAGTAACTCCGAAAAAATTTTCCGACCGAAAATTTTTCCCCGTTGGCTATTCTATAACGACGAAACCCAATCGTTACACCTTTTATAATGGACTAGGTTCTTATCCATATTGAGAGCACTTGTGTTATCACATAAGAGAGAGATAATATGAGTAAACCCTGTAAAAACATCAAGATGTTGTTTGATCCACATAAGTTGAGCACACAAAGCTGCATCTGCTACATACATTGCCTTAGTTGTTGAAAGAGTAACCGAATCTTGCTTTTTTTGTTCTCCATGAAATGAGAGATGAGCCCTGAAAATGAGCCATTTCTAAGGTACTCTTTCTATTAACTTAATACACTGTATAATCAGAATCAACATATTCGTCAAAATAAAAAAAATAGAATGATGGATACAATAGAACCAGGTTCGCGTTTTCCTCAAATGGCTCAAGATTCTCTTAACAACCTTCAAATTTGATTCCTTTCGAAAATCTTGGAATCTTGCATAAGTTCCAACATAGGTCCATCAACATCCAACTTCGAGTTGGTCCCCATAGCAGTATCAATTGTCTTGGTATCCATAATGTGAAACTTCTTCAGCAATTTCTTGTACTTTTCTTTACAAATGGAGATACCTTAAGAAGTTTGCTTCATCTAAAGCTCCAATAAGAAATTTTATTTTCCCATCATGCTCATTTCAAACTCACTACCCATTAGTGCAACAAACTCTTCACACAACACCTCAAATATTGCTCCACAGATGATATCATCGATATATACTTGAGTGATCATCAATTACTTTCCTTGTGATTTCAAAAAGAGGGTTATTTAAATTTTACCTCTTTTGAAACCATTGTCGAAAATAAACTTGGACAACCTCTCAGCTTCAGAATCTGCATTATCAGTTTGAACTGCATCATCTTGTTTAGAACTGTCTATTGGACTAGGTACCTCATTTGGTTATTCGTCTTCATCAGCTACTTTAGGATTGTTGGTTTCCTCAAGAGGGTGATGTCATTCAAGTTGTTCCTATGAATTTGAAGCGTCTCTTCCATCTCAAAATTTTATTTGTTCTTCAAATTCTTAATTCCACTAGACTCATCAAACATCACATGGACACTTTCTTCAATGAATAATGCCTATTTTTTGTATACATGATAAGACTTGTTGGAGGAAGAATATCCCTCAAATACTCTGTCATTAATCTTAGGATGACGTTTTTCAAGATTATCCTTCCCATTGTTGAAAATAAATCATTTGCATCCAAATGCCCTTAGATAACAAAGCTTTGAATTTCGATTGTTCAACAATTCATAAGGAGTTTTGTTTAGAATAGGCTTGATTAGACACCATTTGGTCACACAACATGCAATATTCACAGCTTCTGCCCATAATTTCTTTGGAAGATAAAAACTTTCTTTTTGTGCTTGAATGATGATTAGATCTGCTTCTCTTTAACACATGCATCACAAACTTTATCATCTGCACATTTTATCTTTGGAAGACCACAAACCAGGTCCCTTGACACAAGTTTGTTTAGTTGAGAAGCACTCACATGGACAAGACTTCTATGTCATAGATCAACATTATCACCTTGAGCACTACAACAAGTGAGACTGTCACTACAAGCAGTATCTAGATCAACAATATACATGTTCTTGCTTCTCTTTTCTTTCAAGAACACCACACAAAATATCAAGTTTGTGACCACACTTTTATCTGATAAGAACTTAACTCCATTTACTTTATCACAAATCTGTGAAAGACTTAGAAGATTGTACTTCAACCCACTGACATAGTACACATATTCAATAGAGTGTTCCATAGACTTTCCAATCCTACCTACGTCAAGAATGTACCCTTTTTTTTCATTGTCAAAAGTGACACCTTCACATTGATGTGCCTTGAGAGATGAAGTTTTCAACTTTTCCAGTCATGTGCTTTGAACATCCGCTACACATGGACCTTCCTCTAACCTGCAAAATATATCACTGGTTAGCATTGGGAAGCCACTTGAGTCATAGTTCCCAGTGAGCAGATAAAGAAGTGATAAGAAAAAGAAACTTTCCAGTAAGGTAGACTGATTTTCTTACACGTAAGACCAGAAACACAACCAAGTCCCTTCTCCTACTTGTTCCTCTCTTTATAATGGTTTAAAAAACTTTCTTTAAGTTTTTATCGGATAAGACAATCTTTCTTGAGATGTCCATTTCGACCACACTGCACACATAACAAATTATCAGTAATAGATACATATTTGTTGTGGGGTTGTAAGGAGGATCAATTTTCATATAGCCCAGGCATGTTCCACTATTTTGTCCCTAATTAGTGAGATCTGAAAGTAAGTTGTAGGAAATAGTTCATTTGAGGGATTTGTTCAATTTTCCTCTCACACGAAACTGAGCATTCCTTTCTAAGGCCATTAACAACTTCACTTCAGTAATGTTTAACCCTTTTTCCAATTCATATTGACAAATGTTGGACTCATATTTTATTTTTGAAATGCCTTTTGTCATCCTTTTTATCTTTTCCTTCAATTTTAAACATTTAGCCTCTAGAACAACCATTTGTTCTTCCATATCAGCCATTTGGATGACTAAAATAATTTTTCCATCTTGAAAGATGTCTAGGCTGTTGTTTAAGAGATCCTTCTTAGTGGTTAGCTCACTGATTGAATCATTTCGTACAACAACTAGCTTTCACAATTTCCAATGGATTATATAAATTTTTCTTCAAGTCAGATAGGGTTACCTCTTCAACAATATCATTTTCTACTGATTTTGTCATGAAGGTAAACATAAAATCAAAGTTGTTGTATTCCAGGTATTTTCATGATCCACACAAATGTAGTGTCTCGATCCGTAACAGAGTGCTCTCATCCAGGTTCAAAGTGTTGTACATCTGTAAATCTGTCTTGTCAGGTGGTTGGTGAAAAGGTCAACATACTTAACCAATAGGAATGGACGAGGTGGTTTGTTTAGTGGTCAATAAATCTTTTTGGTGATTGATATATTCAATAAAAACAAACAACTATAACTATTCATTTAGAAATGAGTGAGTGAGTCTTTTCAAAAACTCAAGAATCAAAAGAAGACAAGCAGTAGGGGACCGATACACTAAAGAAGAATAATCTTGAAGTGTTGTTGTTGTTGAATGCTTGTACTGTGCTTACGTTGTAGGATTCGTTTCACAAACATAAAAAAAATGTTTCAAAACCTTTGTGTGTATTGATTGTAAGAACACAGTTAGAGTTGATTGTGGTCTTATATTTGAAGTGTATATTAATTAAGAGTTAGCTAATATAGTGTCCAATAAATGCATTGCTTTGGCTCAGTAAGTAATAAAAGTTATTACGTAGAGTGAGATTAAGAGTTTAGTCTCATTGTTGTATGGAGTCTGTAATCACTTTTGCTTGTGATTAGTGAAAGCAATTGAAATTCATGTGTGACAGGTCGTGGTTTTACTCCCTTCAGCAAAGAGGTTTCCATGTAAAACTTCATGTTCCAAACGATTGGCTATTTTACTTCTTTACTACATCTTTATCTATATGTTTGACCTGGTACTACAACACACTGGTTGACGCATACATTCCAATAATTGGTATCAAAGCCTGGACTTTCTGCTTGACTAACATCAAGAAAGGATCGTATAGAAATGACTGCTCCACCAAGTCTAGAATAAAATCAATCTACTGCACGCCCTCCTCACTTTAATGGTCAGTATTATGGGTGGTGGAATACTGGAATGCACGACTACATTATGGCAGAAGACAATGATCTGTGGGATGTTGTATTTGATGGTCATTATGTTCCTACCAAGGACATGAAGGAAGGATATCTGACGAAGGTGGTTTCCAAGTCTAGAAGAGTGTACAATGAAACAGAAAGGAAGAAAATTGAGAAGAATTACAAAGAAAAGAAATTGTTGGTCTGTGGCATCAGAGTCGATGAATACAACAGGATCTCTGCATGTGAGACAAGTAAGGATATCTAGGACTGCCTGAAGATAGACCATGAAGGAACATCCCAAGTCAAAGAGTCCAAGGTGGACATTCTAATAACTCAGTATGCTAATTTTATTATGAAGAAAGGTGAAACTATTCATGAAATGCATTCGAGATTCACCTCGATCACTAATAAACTTCGATGTCTTGGTGAGCCCATTCACCCAAGCAAACAAGTTCAAAAAATACTTCGAGTACTTCCCAAATCCTGGGAAACAAACTGAATGCCATTACTGAGGCCAGATATCTCAAGACCCTCACAATGGATGAGCTGATCAGAAACTTGCAGACCTATAAGTTGAACAAACTATAAGATTCATCCTAAAGGGAGGGAAAGAGAGAAAAATCAGTGGCGCTGAAGGCATCACCAAATGATACCTCTGAAGATGAGGAGGAGATGGCTTATTTGACTAGAAGTTTTCAAAAAATAGTCAAAAAGATGGAGGTTTTCAGATAAATGGAAACTGCAGCAGAAAAACAAATGCAAATGACCTTTGTCACAATTGTAGAAAGCCAAGGCATTTTATAAGAGATTTTCGAGCCACAAGCATGAGTTTTAAGGTTATTCCAGAGGAGACAAAGAAAGCATAGGGACCATGTCCCTGACCATGCTAGACGAAAGAAAAATGTTAATCAAGTGGTGAAGAAGGCTTTTGATGTATGGGGAAATGCCTCTAGTGACTTGAGGAATCAGAACATCCTGAGGATGCCTCTATGATAGCGATCAAGGATGACAAGGATATCTTCAACTCGATTTTCACTAATGGCAAAGACTAATGATGAAGACTAAAAGGACGAGGTAACACTTCTTGATCTTAAAAGTGAGATAGACACATTCTCCATTAAAAGGTTAAGAAAACTCGCTAACTGTTAATCAACATGAACTAACAAAACAAAAAGAAGTCTTTAGTGAAAACCTGGAATTCTCTCAAGATTAAAACGTAGCCATTGTTTCTCAGATGTCTAAATGAATGATAGACTGATTGCTTTGGAGACTGAAGGTCTGCATCATAAGAAAGACACTGATATCTTTGAAAATGGAAAAATGAAGCTTAGCCGTTTTGAGTAGGATCTAGAGGAAAATTTAAAAATTTCCGAGTCAAAACTAGTTGCAGCTCTTGAAATAAACTCTCAGCTTCAAAGGGATCTAAGTAAGAATAAATAGGAGTTAAACAAATCTTTGAAATGGACTGATTATTGAAAGATTCATTCAAACCTAGCTAACCAGAAATTTAACAATGGCAAGGGTTTAGGATGTTGAAAGATAAAGTCTCCCTATAACCCTCATAGCAAGTATGAGTTTGTATCTGATAACTTGTTATGTAGTCACTGTGGATAAAATGGTCACCTGAAAAGAAATTATGAATCCCTGAGAAAAACCAAAGAAAATAATGCAAGTTTCTTTAAATCTGAGAAAAGGAAAGAACATGGTCCTAAGTATCGTTTCAGTAACAACACTCTACCACCTTGGACTGGAAGGTTTCTCATCAGACCTCTTTATAGTTTTTGGAACTCCATCTTAAGTGGGTTACTTAATCTAACAAATGATTCTTTTCTGTAGAAGAGAGTAAGCAGTCAATGTCGGTTCATGGACAGTGGTTGCTCAAAGCATATGACTGGAGAAACTCATCACTTTTTCTCTCTTGAAGCACACCAAGGTGGTGGTGTGTCATTTTGAAATGGTAAGTGATGTTTGCGTAATCAATGACACAACATCCAATGCAACTGTCTACGATCGTGCAATAGTATAATAACCCAACCAATGGTTGGGGTCGAGTCCCAAGGGAGTGGGTGTGAAAATTAGTGGTTAAGCGCAAATGTGCTAAAGCTAATCGTAGCTAAAGATTTTCAGGAGTGAATCCATAGCAAATTAAATGGGGTGACACCAAAGTGTCAAATATCAGTTGGGGTTTGTCACAAGTATAGCTAAAACAACAAAAATAAAGAGAAAATTCAAGTATGGGGAGAAGTTCTTGGGGTGTGACCACAATATATATTGATATAAATCGTTGGGTACATGCTTTCGATAGGAAATTTTCAAGATAATAGTGACTAGGCTAAGCTATACATGGGAATAAATTCTCTCTCAAGCAATGTAGGCCATTTCAAATGGGCTCTTTTTGAACACCTACTTGTTGCATGAAGACCACCCTACGCCTTACCCCACTCACTCTCTCAAGCTGAGTGTTAGGATATGGGACTAGGGCTCACCCTCTCGGGCTGAACCTCATGTCGACCCACTCCTTAGGCCATCAGTCTAGCTGTCTTGGTTTCTTGACCTCTCTCTCGAGTAAGCCGAAAATACATGGTGGTTTTGTATTTGCAACTATAAACCCATTAAATTAAACCACAACCACTAGGTGAAATCACCATTAAAATACATTTAACCTATCAGTAAACAAGACTCAACAATAATATCAATACATATTTGCTAAATCACACCCCAAGAATGGGGGTTTATAACCATACATCAAGAAATAAGCAATTACACCTAAAATGATAACAAAATCAAATGGGTATAAGAAATTAAACATTTATATAAGCAAAGGAAGAAGAATGTAGAAAACCCACTTCCGATTTGGGGAAGAGGGACTGCTTTCTTCAGGTCTCCCAAAGAAAACACTCTCCAAACTTGAGAGAAAAAATTATGAAAACTAATCTTCTAAGGTAAAATTATCAAATATGTTCCTTTTCTCTCTTGTTCCACGCTTAAAATTAATAAAGAGTTTAATATTTATAGACTTCAGAAAATAGTGCTGGCGGATTGCTCGGTGAGGTTAGTCGCGAACGCCGAATGACCCAACGATTTGCCCTTCTTCTAGTTCATTGTCGTTTGTGCTTTGCCTTCAGCATCTGTGCTTTCTGGATCTTTGAGTGGTATACTTCTGCTTCGCGAAACTGATCGGTGAAATGTCGACTGCTCCTTTCATCACCTTTTTTATCCTTCTCCATCAAGGCTTCACGCACTGGAACAAAGGGCGGAGTAAGTCCTGTTGGCGAATCGCCAAGCATGCTTAGAGATGCTAAGGCTTTAGCTTCATCGTTCTTTTCAGCCTTTTTGTTTCTTTTTGCGCTTAAGTGTCCATGATTTCACTAAAACTTCAAATACCTAAAACTTAAGTGTTTTCATCAGATATTTAGATTAAATAAGCATTTGAGGAGACTGTTTCTATTAAAATAATGCCCTAAATAAGTTCAATTTGTGGACTAATCAACACCCCCAACTTAAACTTTTTCTTGTCCTCAAGTAAAACTCAAGTTCAACAGTTCAAATAGGATGTCTTAGATAGTGCTACACAAGAAGAAATCATGAACATACACAACAAGACTCAAATTACTCATGCAAAGACCAATTGTGTACTCAAAGATTCAAGTTGTGACAGATCATTACCAAAGATTCTCATGCTCGCAATACTTGCTACTTGTGCAAGTTCAAGCTCAACAAAAAATATCTAAATGCGCTCACATAAAGAATGATTCCATATTCACACACGGAGGTTAATCAATTCAAGATCAGGAATTAGATGCAACGCTCACACTCAAAAAGTGGAACACAATGCATGTTTCTACCCGTTGGCCCGCCCTTATTTTCCAATCGATCTTCGCTTCGGCTCACTCAAGATCAAAAAAGGTCTTTTTAAGGCTAGTAATGAGGCTTAGTGCAAATGTATGGTCATTTAGGCTCAGTGACGGTTTCCTCATGAGATGTGGTATTCTCAAGGCATTCCCTTCTTTTCCTTTATCAATTTTTTTTCTAGTGCTTCTAAGTCATCTTTTTATTCACCTCCAAGGATTGCTTGGAAACCCAATTTATTTTGTACTTTTATTCCACAACTTTTTTTAAGGATGGTTTCCATTGTTCCGCAACACCATGGGTTAAGGGAGACTTTTATTGCACTTCTTGACATCTCCTTTTCCTTTTCACCACACCCCCAACTTAGGTTTTTGACCTAAGTTGGCTATTCACTAAACCACAAATCAAGAGGATTATAGGTAGTGGGTCAAGTAAGGTCGGGTTCATCAAGGTTCTTCCAAATAAAGGTAAGGCCTAAAGGGTGTTCGAGAGAGTTTCACACGCTCACGGGTAGGCCATAAAAGAGGTATATGTCATATTTGGCTCACACTCTTCAAAAGTTGCCTAAGATCATTTCAAGAGCACACTTCACTAAATCAATCAGACTAACAGGGCAAATTCTAGGTTTATTCATGCAAGGTTCAAAGTAAGATAATCACACAAGGAATCGACACTTAAGTCAAACAAGACCACACAATTTCGCTAGTGTGGAACGGTCATTACAAGAGAATCAATTCGATAAATAGCTAATCACAACGAGATGCAAAGATTCACATATTTGTCTATGCAACTTCATATGGCCTTGTCGTAGCTGCACATTCATGTTCGTTCGATGAGAGCACTATTCACGTCATTGATATTGATTGGAACCTAGACTTAAATTTTGGAAAGAACAGCCACATTCAACAGCACAAAAAGGGTGCGAAAATATGCAAAGAATTCAAAAAAAATTGGATGGGTCAAAATCGTTTTTGTAATTTAAAACAAAAGGGAGCCATAAGCTCAAACATCCACAGAAAGCAGATAAAACACAATTTTAAATAGAACAACCCAAATATAAACAGTAAACACAACTATCAACATAAAATGTGTGGGCCTCACCCACCACAATTAAAAAACATTTTTCCTCAAATGCAAATAAAAGTGTCTAAAAGTAAAAATAAATAAGACAAAGAGAAAAGTTAAAAGAAGTCCTGTCTATGTAGTCTCTCTATTTGTCAGGGTCTGAATATGGGCATCAGTGCCTGGTGCATCTATCTGGTCACGGGTCTCAGTACCCGGAATAGCCTCAGATGAACTAACAATGCCAGATCCGCTAGGAGAAGTTGTGGACATCTCAGCCGGCACTGTCTAAGTTGTCGACCGCACAACCATCTCCACAAGATTTGACAAGTCTCTGAATATGCTGTACTCTTGGCTCTCGCTCACTACCTCATCGTGCAATGCTATTTGCTCCTCATCGGTCTCTGTCTCCAACTCTGCATGTCCTACATCATCCCTCTGCACATCTCTGGTAGTAGTTGGAGGAATCCTTGATGTGTCAGGAGCATCCCTGTCATTTGTTCCTTGCATCAGTGTAGTGAAGTTTGTAGCCTTCAAATAGGCTATGTCCTTCTTCAACTCTACTATTTCAGCTTTTAATGTTGAAACCTTGGGTGTCTCCCCCTGTCTGCTCTCACAAGCAGTGACTCTGGCAGTCAGATGATCAACAGTGGTCCTAAGGGGGTCAGTGCAGTCAAGATCGCACTCCAATCACGTCGCCCTCACATCCGCTTAATAGTCCAGTTGCCTCATCTTTAGGATCATGGTATGAGTGATTTCTGGTAGGCTGGGAGGAAGAGGATGTACCTGGAGTCTGTGAAGGAGAAGAAGGAGCGGGTATACTTAAAGGCTCTGAAGCTGGAGTAGACGATGGTGCCTCTACTGGTAATGAGTCAATATCGACCTCTGGAGAAGTATTTGTTGGAGTTGTTCTCCCCTGTCAACCTCTACTCGTGTGAACTCGGCCTTTATACACCAGATATAGGTGGAAGAAGACGGGGTAACCTCTTTATCGCTAGCAGGATCCCGGGGTACTCCGACACGCTGGCATAACTCAGTGATCAAAATAGGAAAAGGTAGAGACGGCTGCGTCTGTTTGGCTCTCATAGCCATCTGCTGTGAAACCAGCAGTTCCAAGTCGATCCGCCTCTTAATGATGATAGAACCAAGGCAAGCTGCCTTAGGATAATGCAGGATAGACTCATTTTGGGATGACATGATAGTGCTGATAATGAAGCGAAACCAGTACCCGGAGGTAATGTTCATATCCCTCTTCTTAATCAAGGCTCCTGCCTCCATCCACCTCGGGGTGGTGCTAGAGATCATCAGAGCTAACCAACTCTTCAAATTATCCAGGAATGGAACAATAGGCAAACCCTGGTAGGGGAATACTGAGTGCAGCGGTCGACCCAATACAACATTAATATGATCGATGTGACACTCCACCTCATTGCCTCTAACCATAACCGACTTCATCGGTTGGAACTCACTAGCCTTTTTCTTATTTTTTTGACCAACACTCAATAGGCTAAGTAGAATTCCCGGACCCAGGAAGGAATGTAGGAGCCCCGTGGCCTTGTGAACTGCTCTAATTCATGATATCTGAGTGTGTCAAGCACCTCAGTGTGCTTGCCTTCCAAGCCCTATAAAATAAGTAACTTTTCTACTAGAATGGTTCGTAAACCATCATCTTTTAATTTGTTTAGCAACCTTGGTGGAGGTGGAGGTGGAGCTACAGGGAGTACAAGAGCCACTGGAGGTGGTGCTGGAGTTGGCACTGATTCGGTAGTCGGGGGAGTGGCAGCTGAAGGGGTTCCGGTAGATGTGGGCTTCGTTCTAGCCCTAAGTTCATTCCTTCGATTTATCTAATGTTGCTTATCCTCCGGCTTAGAAAAATTTGGTCAATATTTGTGCCCTTCCTAGCTATGCATTTTTTTCGTTTGCCTTTATCTCATAGTTGGAGGTTATCCCTTTTTCTCTTTGGAGGGTTTGATCCTCCTTCATTGATCGTAACGCCTTTAGCCTTTTTCTGTGGTTGCTCGATTAAATTGGTGCGTACCGTATCTGCAAAACATCGAGAAAGGATAAGAAAATAACTTAAATTCAGGCATAGTGACTTTCTCTGCAGATAGACTCGTCGATCAAGTCGGCGAGTCACCGAACCAATTTGGCGAACTAAATCGGGCTCACCAATGGATTGGCTAAACAAAGGCATGTCGGCGATTACAGAGTTCTTTCGGCGAATCGCCGACTTCTTTTGACGAACAAGGGTTTGTCCACCGAAAGTTACAGTGCATAGGGTCTCAGGGGTAGCATACGGAGGGTGATCAAGAGTACTTTCGGCAAGTCGCCGAGTTCGTTCGGGGACCCATGGCTTCTTGCTGAAAGTTACAGTCTCATCCAATTTGACCTGATACTAAGGGCGAGATGGAGACAATGGGCGAACCGCCGAACAATTTGGCGAGCTCGAACCAGCTCACCAAATGGTCCAACGTGCCCATTTTCAATCCATCTTCTAGAATTCAATCCCTCAAACCCTGAAAGCAAAATCAAAGCATGCACTAACGAAATTCGAGCGAGATCCATACTACCCATCACCCCAAAATACTCATATTTCTCCCGGATTTGCCGCACTTGGCGATTTGACGATATTTGCTCTTAAGAGCGGTGTCACCCTCTCTATCATTGAGCAAATTTTTGACATCTAACACAAACATGGGTTACTCAGACTTCACCCAAACAAACAAAACAACATTCAATAATGAACCAACTCATTAAAAAACACTAAGATTATGAGCATTCAACAATCAGACAACACATGCAAGAATTTTGAATTAAAATAGGCATGTAATCATTCTAATCCTATCAGAGAGGCCCAACACACATCACTAAGAGACAATCATTATAATTGAGTACAAAACTTTCAAATGTAATAGTGGAAAAAAGAAACCAACCTTTAATGTTATTTAAATTCGATTTGAAAAGCTAGGTGGCAAAGTATTCCAATTCCGAGCACAAGTCCCCAACTAAAATGCTAGAGTAATGCTAAATTGAAGAAGATGCTACCTTAGTGCGAGTTTAGGAGATTTGTGAGCGAGGGAAAGTGAAGAAGTTGAAGTTTTGAATCTTTGGGCGATTATGTCCCATCCAGTTTGCGCACATTCGGCGACGTTAGTTACAATCGCCGATCCACTCGGTGAGTCGCCAATGGTCCCTTGTCCCACCAATTGTTAAAGATTTGTCAATTTGTTGGGATCAAGATGACGGTCTTAGTCGAGATTGCCGACCTGGTCGGTGATGCACCGACCTTATCTACAAGGTCGCCGAGTTTTACAGGCTCTAATTTAAACTTGAGTTGAGCCAAATGGCGGGTCAGGTCAGGCACGCCAACCTATTCGATGGTCCGCCGACTAACCATTCTCTCGCCAATCTATATTTTTCACCACTTTCCTCATTCAAACATGGACCACTAACACACTATTATTTATTAAAGGAAATTTAAGCAACCAAAACCTTGGGTTGCCTCCCAAGAAGAGCCTTATTTAACGTCGTGGCTCGACGCAAGTCCTTACTCACTCCCTATTGGCTAGGTTGGCCCTAGTGTAACTAGCTAACCCCAATAGTTCGTTTAAGTGAAGAGGATGCACCACATAATTCAGGATTGTCCTGATCAGCTGGATCAATCTAGAATGAGAGCCAACCATTTGATTCAACACTTCAATACTCTTCTTCATCTCTTCCAATATTTGATCTTGATCGATGATCTTTTGGAGAATGATTTGGAGTGTGTCCTCGACACGGTTGTTCTCCCTGCCTCAAGACTACTTCCTCTCGTGAGGAGGTATGTACCTCCCTTAACTCTTGCACTGGTTTTCCACCTCTGTTATTTTGGTGGCCAACTCGTGCAGTTGAGTTACCAGTGCGGGTAATATGAAGTGTCTCGCGACTTCTTGCTTCATCTCAGCCAAGTTGCCACCATTTCCCTTAACAATGCTCAAGGAACCTACCTACACCAACAAACTTAAAGAAAAAAAAAACTAAATATAAGGTTAGAAATCTATGATTATTGAAAGAAAAATTTGACTTAAACCAAAAACATTCACGTGACATAACTCCCCGGCAGCGGCACCATTTCTATACTTGCGTAATCAATGACACAACTTCTGATGCAAGTGTGTACGATCGTGCAATAGTGTAATAACCCAACCAAGGGTTGGGGTCGAGCCCCAAGGGACTGGGCGTGAAAATTAGTGGTTAAGCGCAAATGTGCTAAAGCTAATCGTAGGTAAAGATTTTCATGAGTGAATGCATAGAAAATTAAAGGGGGTGACACCAAAGTGTCAAATATCAATGGGGGTTTGTCACAAGTATAGCTAAAACAACAAAAATAAAGACAAATTCAAGTTTGGGGAGAAGTTCTTGGGGAATGACCGCAATATATATTGATATAAATCGTTGGGTACATGTTTTGGATAGGAAATTTTCATAATAATAGTGACTAGGCTAAGCTATACATGGGAATAAATTCTCTCCCGAGCAACTTACACCATTTCAAATAGGTTCCTTTCGAACACCCACTTGCCGCATGAAGACCAGCCTACGCCTTACCCCAGTTACTCTCTCCACTTGAGTGTTAGGATATGGGACTAGGGCTCACCCTCTCGAGATGAACCTCATGTCAACCCACTCCTTAGGCCATTAGTCTAGTTGTCTTGGTTTCGCGATCTCTCTCTCGAGCAAGCCGAAAACACATGAGTGGTTTTGTATTTGCAACTACAAACTCGTTAAATTAAACCACAACCACTAGGTGAATTTACCATTAAAATACATTTAACCTATCAGCAAACAAGACCCAACAATAATATCAACACATATTTGTTAAATCACACCCCAATAATAGGAGTTTTTAGCCACACATATAGAAACACTTGTGCATGTTTAATGTCCACCTTTTCAAATGTCAAAAGGAGGAATTTGTCATTATGTTTGATATGGTTTCAGCAACAAGAGGCATGGTGATAGGGGAATGGGTGATAGGGGAATGAAGGCTAATTAAAATATTGAATGAATAAACTCAGTGTGAGGATATTTGTTTCTCATCATCAAAAAGGGGAAAATGTTGTATTACAGGTGTTTTGATGATCCTCACAAATGCATAGACCTGGTGTCTTCCAGAGTGTTCTTGTACAAGTTCAAAGTGTTATACAACTGTAAAGATGTTTTGTTAGATAGTTGGTGGAAAGGTCTATGTACTTCACCAATAGGAATGGACGAGGTTGTTTGTTCAGTGGTCAATAACTCTTGTAGGTGATTGATATATTCAATAAAACCAAACAACTACAACTATTCATTCATAAAAAAGAGTAAGTCTTTTCGAGAACTCAAGCATCAAAAGAACACATGCAGAAAGGGACCTGATATAGTGAAGAAGAACAATCTCGAAGGGTTGTTGTTTTTATGCTTTTATTGTGCTTATATTGTAGGATTCGCTTCACAATCATAAAGAAATGTTTCAAAAACTTTGTGTGTATTGGTTGTAAGAACACAGTTGAGTTAATTGTGTGTCTTATATTTGAAATCTATATTAATTAAGAGTTAGTTAATATAGTGGTAAATGTATGCATTTATTTGGCTTAGTAAGCAATAGAGGTTATTACATAGAGTGAGATTAAGAGTTTAGTCTCACTGTTGTATTTGGAGTCTGTATTCACTTTTGCTTGTAATTAGTGAAAGCAGTTCAAAATAATGTGTGACCGGTTGTGGTTTTACTCCTTTGAGCAAGGAGGTTTTCACGTAAAACTCCTTGTTCCCAATGATTAATTGATTTACTTCTTTACTGCATTATTATATAAACGTTTGACCTACTGGTGGACGCATACAATCCAACATAAGGTTTCTTCTTCATCTTTTACTGCCAACATGGAGATAACCTCATGCTATTCAGACTCATCTTAATCACTTGTGGTATCTTCCTATATCGCGGGGGACTCTTCATCATTCTAATTAGCAACTGTTCTTCTACTTGACTTATCAGCAACCAGGTCCCCCTTTTTATGACATCGTATTTTAAATCCTTAGTCATATAGACATTTCCAAGACATTTAGATTCATCGGAGTTGCTTGAGTAAATTCCTAGAGGTGTAGAGTTCTCCTTTCTTTAAATTCCGCCGATGCACTTCCTCTTGCCTATCAATAATCAGATCCCACCTTTTGTCCTTACCTTTGTGAATAAGACCGTCATTTCTCATTTGTATCTCATGAACTTAAAGATGTTCAAATAAGGCATCCAGCGTGAGTACTTTAGGATCCCTTGTCTCATAGACAATATCAACTTCATCAATCAAAGATATGGGAAGAACCTCTAATATCTTAGTAACCTGTTTGCACACACTACTAGGTTCTCCCAGAAACAGAAGCTCATTTGTAATGGTTGAGAATCTAGTACGCATTTCATGAATAAATTTGTCTTCTTTTATGGTGAAGCTTTCAAACTGGGTACAGAAGAGATCTAACTTAGATTTATTTCTTTGATGAGTTCCCTCATACACTATTCTCAAAAGGTCCCAGATTTCCTTTGCTGATTCATAACAAAATAGGATCATATTCACTATCTCCAATGCCACAATTAACAGCTTCCCGGCCTTGTGATATTTCTCAACTTTCCTTTTATAGGATTCATTACATTATTGTCAAGTTTTGGGAACGACCCTTATTACATCCCCATATTTTACCTCTATAGTTGGCAGACATGGACCTTCATAAACAACATCCCATGCTCATTATCTTCAGCTATCAGATAGTCATATATGCGAATATTCCACCATCTATTAAAACGACCATCAAAAGGAGGTGCCTCGTTGGAGACTGACCTTCTTGCAGGTTTAGTGGAGCTATCATTCTTCAGAAGAATCTCCCTTTCGTGGTGTTAACTATATAGAGAGCCCGAGCTCTGCTACAAATTGTTAGAATGAATGCATCCACTAGTGATCATTGGACCAGGTCCCTCGACAGAATAATAGCGGGAAAATAAATAACTCAAAGTAAATTAGGCAAAAGGAATTTATGTGGAAACTCCATTACTTAAGTGTGGTGAAAACCACAACCGGTACTCACAGGATTTCAACCCAAACTCTATTTCACTCAAAACAAAGCAAAGCTTCATATTACAACTTCTTGTAACCTAGGAAATAATCTCTTAATACCTTTCCCCTTACTGTAGCAACTCTACTACAAACGGAACTAAGAAATAACTCTATTTTCCACTAAACCAAGTAACTCAAGTGTATATAGACTTCAAGAACCCAATAAGGATAACTCTAGCCACCAACACAAATATCAAAGAAAGGAGCATAAACAAGCATCAACTCTATTGCACCCACAAATCACCTAACTCTACTTGACACTCCTAGGTTACTCTACCCAAGAGAACATCAAAACACTGATGTAAAGAGGCATGACTAAAACATAGATGTTTCGACTAACTAACTCTAGTTAATTTGACTCAACCTAAAGACTTAGATGAGCAACCGATCTACTATCCTTTATAACTTAGAAGTACATTTACAATATAAAGACACTAGACACAAAACTCAAAATAAAACAAAGACGTCTCAGCACTCCATCAGGTCCTTGTTGAGCATAAGCAATGTACTTCCTTGAAGATGGTGTTTTCTTGTGACCTTATGAATTTTCAGAATTCAAAACTTTGTTTGCCAAACCATGAGTTTTGTCTAGGGAGAAGAGACTATTATAAAATGGACATAAACTCTTGGGACCAAACCATTGGTTGAGCTGCTGCTGTGAATAGACATGCCCCAGTCACAGTAGAGTTGGTAGTTGTGGTAGCTATTAGACAACTATTTTTTATCCTCTTCACATACACAATCTTTTCTCGACCAGGTCCCTTGTTTTGATCCGAAAGTTTGTTAAATCATTAAAACTTCAAATAAACTCCTAAGTAACAATAATTTTGTTTTCTTATAGATGGTGTAGAAAAGGAGAATACCTATTGATAATAATCTAAAAGGGATGAAAAATTCACAGTGTCAAGATGTTGGTATTGTCCAATAAGGGAGGAGGAAATAATGTCACACAATTTTGTAATAGCCTCTATAGCCAATAGACTTTGGAGGCAGTTTTCTATTTCTGCAGATATAAACATTAATGGGATACACCTACAACAACTAATAATATCCAGGTGGAAACACAATGCTTCACCATAATTACAAGGGAGGACAATCTAGAAGGGGAGGAATAATAAATCATGTTTTTATTTTTCGTATAATGATATTTATACTTTATACTATCATATTTCTATTTTAATGACATTTCCTAAAACTAGTTCTGAAAACGTGCGTTGCACGTTTATCCCAAAATACTTCACATAGATTTTGTATTGCAAATGACATATTTTATTCATGATGGTATATGTAAGAATGAAATGATAGGGAACGAGTAGTTCAGTGGTGGGTGGAGCATGCAAGACATTCATAAATGAATGTTGTAAGTCTCCATTGCCATTCTCCTACCATTCGAGACTACCTGGGCCATGAATGTTGGGTTTTGAACTAAAATCATTACTTCTTGATTCTCAAAGTTGTGGTGGGGATCAATGGGGAAGATGCATAAATGGTAGTTGTCCCTACAATTTGGATGTTTACTAGGTAGAGACGGTAAGCATATTTTCAGTTCATCGTGCAAAATTGGATTTGTAAACTATTACTTAGGGGCAGTGATTTGTTTATCCTTTGTTGCACATCTTGAATTAGATCTTCTTATCCCAAGTAAAATCTAAGTGATTTAATGACTAATTCATATATTAACTTGACACATTTTGATTATCCCATTTAATACCCCATGCAGCAACTATTAAAATCTCAACAAATTATATTTGAACCCTTAATTTTAATAATACTTAAATATAATGTGAATAATAAAGATCTAAACACTAAAATTTGAATGACTTCTACTTTCAGTCAAATTTGAATTATGTATCTCATAAAAATAATTTTTGAGTTCTTATTCAGATAGTTGATTTTTGTAATCTCTGTAGAATTTCCTTAACATAAGACAACAATCTAGGTCACCTTCTCTTCATGATATTTGTTATTTGGCATTCACATTATAAAGCTTCAACCTCGTAAACTTAAATTTATTTAGACAATACTACTTTTGAGTAGTGCTTTCAATGGCATTTTTGGGCGAGTCTCAAGGCGGAGCATATGAAAAATGATTTGGTAAACAAATAGAAGATGTAGATCCATTGGACATACGCCCTAGAATTTGGAGCATAAGCCTCAGGCGTAAAAATGTAAATCTCCGGCATAAACGTGTAAACCCATGCGTGAAATTAATTTTTTATTACTTTAAAATTACTTTTGCTTTAAATCACGTTTTTATTATTGGTTAAATGACAATTATACTTTATGATTCCTAAAACTAGCTTGAGGAATGTGTGTTCCACATTTATCCAACAATACCTCATATAGATTTTGTATTGCAAATGACATATTTTATCCATGTTGGGATATTAAAGATTGGCATGATAGGGAACAAGTAGTTCTGTTGGTGGTGGAGCATGAACGACATCTATAAGTGACTGTTGTAAGTCTCCATCGCCATTCTCATACCCTTCGAGAATACATGGGCCATGAATTTATTTTTTTAACTATAGTCATTACCTCTTCATTCTCCATGTGTACATTGAAGATCAAGAAGTAAACTTCCAAACCAATTTCCAACCAAGATGTCACAATTGAGGTGGGGATTAGAGGGATAGATGCGTAAATAGTAGTTTCCCCTACAATTTAGACGTTTACTAGGTCGAGGGAAGGGATATTTGTGGTTCATCGTGCAAGATTGGGTTTGTGAACTAGTGCTTAAGGGGAGTGATTTGCTTCAACTTTGTTGAGAATGCACTAGAAGTCTGGGTATTATGGAAAGTTGGGCTATGACTCTTTATTTACTTATCTTGAATCAAATCCTCTTATCCCAGGTAACATCTGAGTGATTTACTAATTCATTTATTAACTTGACCTATTTAGATTTTCCCGTTTAATTTGTTGAGATTTCAATAGTTGTTATATAGGGTATTAAACGGGTGAATCAAAATAAGTGAAGTTAATAAATGAATTAGCCATTAAATTACTCAGATGTAACTTTGGAAAATATATTTTGATTCAAGATGTGCTAAATAATTAGTCATAACGCAACTTCCTATAATACCCAAACTTCCACTACACTCTCAATAAAGGAGAAGCAAATCACTCCCCTGAAGCACTAGTTCACAAATCCAATCTTGCACGATGAACGAGAAATAACCCTTCCCTCTCTAACTAGTAAACACCCAAATTGTAGGGGCAACAGACCCTTTGATCCCCTCCACAACTGTGACATCCTGATTTGAAATGAGTCTGCAAGGTTACTCCTTGAACTTCAATGTACTCATGGAGAATCAAGTAATGACTGTAGTTCAAAACCCAACATTCATGGACTAGGCAGTCTCAAAGGGTATGAGAATGGCGAAGGAGACTTAAAACAATCACTTATGGATGTCGTGCATGCTCCACCCATCACTGAACTACATGTTTCCTATCATGCCATACTTTCATATCCCAACATGGATAATATTTGTCATTTGCAATAATAATCTATATGAAGTATTTTGGGATACCTGTGCAACGCACATTCCTAGAACTAGTTTTAAGAAAAGTCATTACAATATGAAAATATTATTATATAAAGTATAAATATCATTACACGTATTATAAGAATGTGATTAAAAAAAGTATTTCGGAAGTAATAAAAAAATATTTTATGCACAAGTGTACGCTTTCATGCTGGACGCTTAGATTTTTATGCGTCCTGCTTATGTTCAAAATTCTAGAGCATATGTCCAATGGATATACACCCTTTATTTTCTCCAGAGAATTCTTTTTACGCTCCGCCCCGAGACCCTCTTAGAAAATGCTATTGAAAATAGTAGTCCAATCTTGCAGGATAAATCAACACTATCTCTTCCCTATATATGTACCGAGGAAACACCCGAATTGTAGGGGCAATTACATTTTATGCATTTGCCCCTCCAATCCCCACCACAACTCTGACATTCTGGTTGTAAATGATTATGCAAGGTCACCCCTTGATCTTCAATGTACTCATGGAGAATGAAGAAGTAACGATTGTAGTTAAAAACCCAACATTTATGGCCCAGTTAGTCCCGGAGGGTGTGAGAATGACGATGGAGACTTACAACAATCACTTATGGATGTCATGGATGCTCCACCAACCACTGAAATACCCGTGCCCTGTAATGACATACTTTCATATCCCAACAAGGATAAATTTTGTCATTTGCAATACACAATCTATATGAAGAATTTTGGCATAAATGTGTAACACACTTTGCTAGAACTATATTTAGAAAATGTCATTGCAAAATGAAAATATGATAGTATAAAGTGCAAGTATCATTACACCAATATTAAAAATATGATTTACAACAAAAATATTTTAAAGTAATAAAAAACTAATTTAATCACGGGTGTACGCTTTTATGTTAGAGACTTACGTCTTTACGCCTAGGGCTTACGTTCTAAATTCTAGGGTCTATGTCCTATGGATCTACACCTTTTTATTTTTAAATCCGTATTACACACTCCAACTATTTGGACAAGTACTCCAAGCTAAGGTTATATTTATGAGATGTAGAGTACAAATTTGATCGAAAGTAGAAGCCATTTCAAAATTTAATGTGTTTATATATTTATTATTAGCATTAAATTTAAGTATTATTAAAACTATGGGTTCAGATATAATTTGTTGAGATTTCAATAATTGAAGTATGGGGTATTAAATGGGCGAATCAAAATGGGTAATAAATGAACTATTCATTTACTCAATCAGATTTTAATTGGGATAAGATGAATTGATTCAAGATGTGCTAAATAATGAGTCAGAGTCCAACTTCCTATAAAACCCACACTTCCACTGCTCATTCAACCAAAAAGAGATGAAAATTACTCCCCCTAAGAACTACTTAACAAATTCAATCTCGCACGATGAATCAAAACTATCACTTCCCTCTATACTTAGTAAACACCCAAACAATACAGGAAACTACCATTTACGTGTTTACCCCACTAATCCCCTCCACTGCTCTAACATCCTTGTTAGAAATGAGTTCTGTGAGGTTACTCCTTAATATTCAATGTACTCCTGGAGAATCAAGAAGCAATGATTGTAGTTCAACAGATCCTCTCTCCGATGGAGACCCAACCCTTTAATCTTTTTTTTCAAAATCTACATAACACGGACCCACCTTTTCATCACTAGATGATGCAGGTACTAGCTCAAGGATCTCCTTTATTCCCAGGTATAACTCCATCATGCTAACTGGGCGGCATAAGAGCCACCCAGGTGCTCAACAACATAGCGACCACATCCTAACTACCTCTTCTTGTAATCTTAGTCCCACAACATATTGATTTAGTTTAATCTATTAAAGTTGTTGTTTGAGAATTTGTCCAATGATCTAAGTATTCAAACATAGGCACATGAGGTTCCAATTATTTTCCAGGTGGTTTCAAGCACATGCAAGAGAATAATCAATTTGGATAAGAAAAACACTCCAACTATGAGAGTTAGACAGGCCAATGTTACAAGTTAATAAAAGTTTCTGGTACAATTTACAATGTTCATGGTGAATGTTACAGCAACATAGATTAAAACTATCTACTACATTACTTTCTATAGTCTTAAGTAATTTTCATTGGTTAATATAGCATACACCCGGTGAGATTTTTGAAGTTTATCATGTGGTATAAAACCAAGACTAAGAAGCTACAAGTAGATTCATGTTTTTATCTTAAAAAAACTATTTTAAGTAACCCTTTGTAAGGTATTGATACTGATTTCAAGATTATTTTCCGTTAATGGGGTTAACGATACAAGTTCATTCCAATAATGAAGTAAGAAAAGAAAAGTGTTATTGTTTCGACATACCTATTTATGGAGACAAATGACAGAGCGGAAGGATGGTTTAGCAGCAACTCTGACAAACTCCACAATAGGCCTCGCAAAAATCAATAAGTTAGTGAACTTTGCTTAGGTTTAATGGAGGGTGGTGGTATTAATTCCTTGATGGGATTCAACCCACCTGAACTTAAATTTAGGTAAGGGATAACTAATCTTACCTGATGTTAAAAAGATGCATGCCGATTCAAAATTGACAACTCAGTTCAATAGATCTACATCTCAAAAATCTTCATCAGCTCACAAATTCAGCAATATTAGATGAAACTGCGTTGAACATTGATTGATGATGAATATAAACGACCATTCTCAGTTTCACGATATTGAGCTACTGAAGGTGTAGGAGTTTTTGAATCCAAGACCTCGACATCTTTGTATATACTCGAAGAAATCTCAAAGAGAGGAAAACATTTCCAATTTATTTTTTTTTCAATTTCCACTTTCCTCTTTTCATTTGTATCTTTGTCGTTTCCTTTAGTTCTTTTGTTTTATTCCTTTTAGGGTTTTTAGTTTCTTATTTGTTCTCCGTATTGGGCTTAATGGGCTAACTTACAATGTATAGTACTTATTTTATTATAATAATATTCTACCCAATGGGTCTTTAATTTTTTTTAAAATATTCAAACAAGGTTATCTTATTTTATGAAGTTCTCAATTTGTTCATTTTTTTCTTCTTTTTATATCAAGATGACGTGAAAATTGTTTTAGACATCTTATTCATTTTTTTTGCAATAAATAAATAAAAATAAAAATGGTTTCATTAGTAAAAAGAAAGTGGTGGCTAATTTGTAAAAATTGTAAAAAGATTTTTCTCACATTTCTTTGACGTTTCTTTAGAAAGATTCAACCAATTTTATTTCTAAAAGATCATATAAAGTGTTGCTTCCTAATTGGACACGCAAGTGTACGTGGTCGCACAAGTAATATAGTGGCTCAAAAAGAGCAGGATTATCGAACCCAAAGGACTTGTCGATTAACTATTTTACAAAAGTATACTACTCTAATTTTGTTGTAAAACTTAAGAACAAAAGAACAATATAAAGAGGAAGAGAAGAAGACTATAAGACAAGAGAAACAATATAAGATCACTTTATTTCTTTCAAGTGTCATCAACATTATTCTCAACACCACTATTTATAGGATTACATTGGGGAATACGAAAGGGTGTCATAAACATTACATTAAACCTTGAGAATTACTACCCATTAAGGAGGAAATAAACCTAGGAGTTATGGTCATCCAATTAACTATATTATCAACAACATTACTACCAATAAAGGATGAAATTAACCTAGGAGTTATGGTCATCCATTTGACCACATTATCAACAACATTACTACTCATAAAGGAGGGAAATTAACAAAGGAGTTATGGTCATCCATTTAACCACCAAAATAATTTACAACATTCCCCCTTGGATGACCATTGATAGATAATATGCCTCGTTAAAACCTTACTAAGAAAAAACCCTGTGGAAAAAAAATCTTAGTGAAGGACAAAAGAGTACACATATCTTGTAATACGCTTTGTTTGCTGCCTCGTTAAAAACCTTGCCAGGAAAACCCATTGTGATAAAACCTAGGTCAAGGGAAAAAGAGTTACTCCTCCTGTTGCGAACATCATTTAATTTCTTGGAGACGACACATTCCAATCTTGAATACCAACTTTTCAAATGTTGAGGTTGGTAATGCTTTAGTGAAAAGATCCGCTAAATTATCAACTGAGCGAATTTGTTGAACTTTTATTTCACCTTTCTTCTCAAGATCATGAGTGAAAACGAATTTTGGTGAAATGTGTTTTGTTCTATCTCCTTTAATATATCCTCCATTCAGCTGAGTTATACATGCAACATTGTCTTCATACAATGTAGTTGGAATATATTTTTCCACAGAAAAACCACACATTTCTTGAAAATGTTGAGTCATTGATCTCAACCAAACACATTCCCGACTTGCTTCATGGATGGCTATTATTTCTGCATGATTTGAAGAAGTAGAAGCTAATGTTTGCTTTATTGAACGCCAAGATATAGCTGTGCCTCCATATGTAAATAAATAGCCTGTCTGAGATTGAGCTTTATGTGGATCAAACAAATATCCAGCATCTGCATAACCAATCATTTATGACTTCGATTTATTAGAATAAAATAATCCCATATCAATGGTTCCCTGAAGATATCTTAATATATGTTTGACTCCATTTCAATGTCTCTTTGTTGGGGCTGAGCTGAATCTTGCCAATAAACATACTGCAAAACAGATATCTGGTCGAGTATTATTAGCAAGATACATAAGCGCCCCAATGGCACTAAGATATGGAGTTTCATTGCCAAGAAGCTCTTCATCATTTTCTTGCGGTCGAAATGGATCTTTATGTATGTCAAGAGATCTCACAACCGTCGGGGTACTCAATGGATGTGATTTATCCATCTAAATCGCTTTAAAACCTTTTCTGTGTATATGGACAAAAATTCCATTTTTCAAATGCTCAATCTGTAGGCAAAGACAAAATTTTGTCTTACCAAGATCTTTCATTTCAAATTATTTCGTTAAACACTCAACAACTTTTGAAAGCTCTTTAGGAGTACCAATGATATTTAAAGCATCAACATACATAGCTATTATAACAAAATCAGATCCAGACCTTTTTATAAAAACACAACGACAAATAGGGTCATTTTTGTACCCTTCCTTTAGCAAAAATTGGCTAAGACGATTGTACCACATTCGCCCTGATTGTTTCAATCCATATAAGAATTTCTGAAGCCTTATCGAACAATTTTCTTGCAAATTTTTATATGCTTCAGACACATTGTACTCTTCAGGAACTTTCATGAAAATATTGTGGTCTAATGAGCCATACAAATAGGCTGTGACAACATCCATTAGACGCATTTCAAGCTTTTCATGAACTGCTAGATTTATTAGATACCTGAAAGTAATTGCATCTACCACAGGAGAATATGTCTCCACATAATCAATGTCAGGCCTTTGCGAAAAACCTTGTGCCACAAGTCGTGCTTTATATCTTATGACTTAACCTTTTTCATTTTGTTTTCGCACAAAAAATCCATTTGTACCCCCATTGGCTTGACACCTTCAGGTGTTCGGACTATTGGTCCAAAAACTTCACGTTTTTCAAGTGAAGTCAATTCCGCTTGAATTGCGTCTTTCCATTTTGTCTAATCATTTCTCTGTCTGCATTCATTGACATATTTTGGTTCAACATCCTCACCTTGTTGCATTATTTCAACAGCAACATTATAAGCAAAAATATTGTCTACCACAATATTATTTCGATTCCACCCTTTTCTCGTCGAGACATAACTTATTGAGATTTCTTCATTCTCATTATTTTCAGTTATTTGGACCTTCTTTGTGGTCTTATCATTTGTTATATCTGGGAGCTCTTCTTGAGCAATTTCCTCCATGGTTTGATCTTCATGAGCATTTGTTCCTTTTCTTTTTCGAGGATTTTTATCCTTTGAACCAATTGGCCTACTACGTTTTAAACGTGTTTTTGACTCATTTGCTTTAACAATTTGTCCTACCGGGACATCAACTCGAACTGGAGCATTTGTTGCTGGAATATAAGATTTAGTAACCCTTGGAAGGTTAGTAAATGCATCTGGCAGTTGATTTGCAATATTTTGCAAATAAATTATCTTTTTAACCTCTTGCTCAAATTGATTTGTTCGAGGATCCAATTGATATAGAGATAATGAATTCCAATCTATCTCTTTTTCCAACTACTTATGTTCTCCCCTTAATGTTGGGTATACTGATTCATCAAAATGACAATCAGCAAACCTTGTCGTAAATATATCTCCTGTCATAGGTTCCAAATATTTGATGATAGAAGGAGATTCATATCCAACATACACTCCCTACCTTCTTTGAGGACCCATCTTTGTGCGTAGTGGTGGAGAAATTGGAACGTATACTCCGCACCCAAAAATTTTAAAATGGGAAATATTTGGCTCATGACCAAAACCCAACTGTAATAGAGAGAATTCATGATAACTAGTTGGCCTTATGCGCACCAATGTTGCTGCATGCAAAATAGCATGCCCCCATATTGAAACAGGTAAGTTTGTCCTCATTAACAATGGTCTAGCTATCAATTGGAGGCGCTTAATCAAAGATTCTGCTAGACCATTTTGAGTGTGAACATGAGCAATTAGATGTTCAATTGTTATCCCAGTGGACAAACAATAATCATTAAAGGCTTGCGATGTAAACTCACCAGCATTATCAAGACGAATTGTCTTTATTGCATAATCTGGAAATTGTGCTCTTAATCTTATTATTTGAGCCAACAACCTCGCAAAAGCCATATTTTGAGTTGATAATAAGAACACATGTGACCATCTTGTAGATGCATCTATCAAGACCATATAATATTTAAATGGCCCACACGAAGGGTGAATTGGCCCACATATATCCCCCTGTATACGTTCCAGAAATGCAGGGGATTCAATCCCAACCTTAGTTGTTGATGGTTTAATAACCAATTTTCCTTGAGAACAAGCAACACAAGAGAATTTGTTTGATTGAAGAATTTTTTAATTCTTCAAAGTATGCCCATGTGAATTCTCAATAATTATGCGCATCATATTATAACCGGGATGGCCCAACCGGTCATGCCAAATGATAAAATCATTAGGATTAGTAAACCCTTTGTTTACTATGGTATGTGATTCAACCATACTAATACTTGTAAGGTACAATCCAGAAGAAAATGCGGGTAATTTTTCATGCACATATTTTTGCCCCAATTTTACTATAGTAATATAAAGGTATTCAACCTTTCCTTCATTGGCAGTCTCAACATGGTAGCCATTTTGGCGAATAACCTTGAAACTTAATAAGTTTCTTTGAAACTTAATAAGTTTCTTTGAGACTTACTACAGTACAACACATTTATAATATTTAATATCGTTCCCCCAGGTAGTAGTAAGGCCGCTCTTCCAGAGCCCTCAAATAATTTTGCAGTACCAGATATTGTATTAACATAAGCCTTTTTCATAATCAAATTAGAGAAATATTTCCTTTCTCTTAAAATAGTGTGAGTTGTAGCACTATCAAGAAGACACATATGTCCATTACTCATTTTGAACCAATTGAATATTGAGGAATTTTATTTATCTTCATAAAATAGAAGTACATCATAAGAAATATGAAAAATCAACAACTATGCAAGAAAATAAAATTACTTTTTTTTCTGAATATAAAAACAACATAAGGAAAAGCATAACAATTAAAAGAACATAAATAAAACAACATAATTATTTTCCCCAATCAAATGATCAAACATTAGTTTTGATCTCCAAATAAGTCTTCAACTTCCAAATGAGTAATATCATCAAAGTCATCAGAATCATCATCTTTTAAAGCCAAATTTGCTTCAATACTGTCATCATATTTTTGTGAAGGCCCAGCCTCGGCATCATTTTTATAAGTCAAGTGTGACTCCACCCGAGCATTAGAAGAAGATGCACCATTTTTATTTCCTTTTCTTTTCAAGGAATCTTGATAAAGCCTAACAAAATGCTCAGTTGCTCGGCATTCATTCTTCCAATGCCCTTTCATGCCACAATGATGACAATTGCCTCTTGAAGGATTGCTTTGAGAACCCATATTGTTCTCCTTTTTGTGGCGACCACCACCACGACGATTATTATATCGTCCTCTGCCATTGCCACATCCACACACATTATTTTGGCCCTGATTTTTATTTTGTCTTCTTTCAGACTGGCCATGTGCTTCAACCTCATTTGCTTCCGGTAACGGAGCAGTTCCCGTAGGACGGGCGTCGTGGTTTTTCAAATAAAGAGTATTATGTTGCTCAGCCACAAGAAGGCATGAGATCAACTCAGAATATTTGTTGAATCCCCTTTCACGGTATTGCTGTTGTAATACCAAATTTGAGGCATGAAAAGTTGTGAGAGTCTTTTCCAACATGTCCTCATCTTTTATATCTTCCCCACATAATTTCAATTGGGAAGTAATTTTGTATACAACAGAATTATATTCACATATAGTTTTAAAATCTTCTAACCGCAAGTGAATCCATTCATAACGAGCCCTTGGCAATACCGTTGCCTTAAGGTGGTCATACATTTCCTTCAAACCAGTCCACAATTCAAGTGGATCTTTCACCGTAACGTATTCAACCTTCAATCCTTCATCTAGATGATGAGGAAGGAAAATCATTTCCTTTGCTTTGTCCTGACTCGACGTTATATTACCATTGGTAATAGTGGCACCAAGACCTTTAGCGTCAAGGTGAATTTCAGCATCGAGTACCCATTACAAGTAATTATTTCCAGAAATGTCAAGTGCCACGAACTCAAGCTTTGATAAATTCGACATGATAAAACTATCATAGAAAATAATTAAATTAGAGTAAAATAGACAATGAGTAAATAATTAAGTAGCAAAAATTTTTTTTCATCAAAGTAAAATTAGCATACAATCTAAATTAATATTATGCCTCACAAATAACAAAATATAACTTTTAGTAAAATTGTTAGATAAAGTCTTTTCATTAAAAATTAATTAATAGTATAGATAATTCACTTTTTCCATTGAGAACAGAAAACACATGAATTTGTAGTCCATTCATTTTTTTTCACAAAACAATGACCTTCATCTTCTCTTCGCAAAATCGATAAATGGTTAGCCTTTTTTTTTATTCAATTATAAATAACATGTAAAGTATAAAAAGTATAGCTACAATTTAATAATTTTAACATTAGATTATAAATGGATACCTCACAAGAAATGTTGTTCAACCTTGAGACTTCGTGCTGATAACGTGTTGTAAAACTTAAGAACAAAAGAACAATATAAAGAGGAAGAGAAGAAGACTATAAGATAAGAGAAACAATATAAGATCGCTTTCTTTCTTTCAAGTGTCATCAACATTATTCTCAACACCACTATTTATAGGATTACATTGAGGAATACCAAAGGGTGTCATAAACATTACATTAAACCTTGAGAATTACTACCCATTAAGGAGGAAATAAACCTAGGAGTTATGGTAATCCAATTAACTATATTATCAACAACATTACTACCAATAAAGGATGAAATTAACCTAGGAGTTATGGTCATCCATTTGACCACATTATCAACAACATTACTACTCATAAAGGAGGGAAATTAACCAAGGAGTTATGGTCATCCATTTAACGAACAAAATGATTTACAACAAATTTATTATTCAAGCATGTAAAAAGAGTTTAATTTATATTTGATTATTAAGAATGCAAAAATAAAATAATAAAGTTACTTACAATATAATTGAAGCAACTTCAGGGATATATCATGCTTAAGGTATCATGTATCACATCCCATGCATGAACTAACTATGGTTATCAAATTATGGATTTACATGGTTGATTTTATGATCATGATCACACGACCTCTAATCGCCTACTCCAATTGATTGTCTAACTACATCATTGAGCGGGAATATACAGAACTCAATTATCGAGCATTTATATTTTATCATATTTTGTAACCAAGCTCGGTGATTGTTCAGGTGTCAATCTTGAACATGAAGTGATATGCAAGAGAGATCGAGCTCTTTGTATTCTTTGGTCTATCTGCCTCAACATCTCTCGAGTTCAAGAATAGATAATATATTTATCTCTATGATGAACACGCATGAAATACTAAAACAAGAATAAGAAAGTAATTTAAGCAATAACTAACATTAATTCGAAACAATCAATGTTCAACAATTAATCGTTGCTACAACCTGAGAACAAGGTTCCTTTGCTACCAATCTCTAAGAAAAGTAGAAAAAGAAAAGAGCCCTAAACAGTATTGATAAATTTGTATATGATTCTCTTGCCCATGAAAAATAAGTTTTTCTCCCACAAAATATCCCTAGGGTTCTATTTATAGAGTTTAGGAAAAAAATAATTCTACTTTTAATCAAATTAGGAATCCTAAATCAACTAAAATTGGCAAGGAAAGTTGGGATTGGCCTGGGGCGGTGTGCCACTATAGCGCCATGACTGATGGGGCAATGCACCATCAGTGCACCTGAACTTGGCTTTAATAGTTTAGGCCCTGGCACGATGCGCCAAAGCTGCTCCAGGTGTGTTTTCTCCTTCGCGCTCATTTCCTTTCGCTCATATCGCCTCCTTTTTAGCTCATATTCCTTTAGAAACCCCTGCATATGCTAATCATTTAGGTTAGTGCACATTCACTGCAATACTCAATCAAAACACAACAATTATCATCAAAAATGTCCTCGAAATAAAAGGCACGTGCGAGTAATTCGTAGTAAATGGTCATATAAATACGCCCAAGATCAAAGATTATATAAATTGTTTAAGTTTAAGTACTTGTTTTAATTAAACTGTCGTAGATTTAAATCCTTTCAAAATGATTTTTTTAAAGATCGGCAAAAGGTCAAATATACCATTGTACAATTAAAACTATTTTAAATACATCCTTCGTTATACTTTGAGTAAAAATATACCCTTTCCGTTATACATTGGTTTCAAATATACCTCTCTTATTATACTTTGATACAAATTTATCCTTAATCTTAACAAGGATGTGTATAACCACCAAATAATTTATTCCCAATTTTGAATACTAAATTATTTTACAAATCTATCCATTTGACTTGACTCATTTTATTTTCTTTTCATGTCCTTCTTCTCTCCGGACCCAAATCTAATTTTTGATAATATCACCGAAAAATAAATTTTGTCGGAATCCTTGCGCCATTTTCCCTTTTCGGAAACAAGCTACCTATCTTAGGAACACAATCGATTGATTTAAACAAAAAAAATTTAAAGTGTATTGAAGGGGGGGGGGGGATGCATCCAAAATTATATACTAGTAGTATCGAATAACAATATGAAAAAGGATCAAGATAAAATGATAAAAATTGTTCTTTATCTTTGAGTTAAGAGTCAAAGTAATCCTCGTCTTTTCACATGGAGCAGTAATAGTCCTCCATGTTTCAAAAATTGAAGCACGTTTTGAAATTCTCTCAATCATCTGTCTAATTTATAACGATGACATTTGTGCCCATGTGAGAAAGCCTCATATGTTATATACCATATCACTGATTCCACCATTTCTAAGTAGATTTATCCATCCCTAATTTCATAACTTTGATATTGTAGAAAAACAAAATAAAAATAAAGAGATTGGTAATTGGGTAAGTAAGACTCATTCAGTTGTATCTTGTTGTTTTTAAGAATCTTTTCCTTTCCTTTCTGTTGTTTGTTCATCTCCCTTAAATAGAAGTCTTCGGAAAAAGTAAGATCATTTCTTTTTATGAATGCAAAGTTTAAACTATATTTTGCTATTGTTTTTCATTCATTATTTTTGGTGTAATTTTTGTGGAAATATAATTCTGTTTTTGGTTCAATTCTAGTGTTGTTTTGGTGCAACTTCGGAGTTTGTTTTGGTATGTTCTGGTACAATTTTGGTGTTGTTTCGGTGCCTTTCTACTGTTATTTTGGCGCAGTTTCTGTGTAGCGAATCAGGTGCTGCTGTTTTGGCATATTCTGATACTGCTTCGTGGCTTTTCTGGTGCAAATTTAGTCCTTTTTCATGCAATTTTGGTACTTCTTTGTTATTGTTTTGGTGCAATTCTAGTGTCGTTTTAGTGTGAATCTAGTGTGCAACTTTTTTTGTCAAATTCCCATGTTGTTTTGGTGCACAAAAAACACCATTAAAAATTAGACGGATGTTTGAGAGAACACCAAAAGTGCACCAATTGTTAAAACATGAAGGACTATAAGTGGTCCATGTTAAAAGACAAGAATTACTCTGACTCTTAACTCAAAAATAAAAGACAATTTAGATCCTTTTCTCAAAAGATCAATTACAAATTCATAAATTTGTTAATCACAAATGGATTTGTAGTTACTTGTTTCTGAAATGGAGCAATAATTTCAATGAACTCCATTTTTCCTACGAAATCATCAAAAATTAGATTTGGATGTTTTAAGAAAAAAGATGAAAGGAATAGAAAACCGGTCATTTCAGGTTAAACTGGTTGGGTTAAATCTGGATTTAAAATTGAAGATGAATCATTTGATTTTGAGCTTAAAATTGTCCTTCCGTTAAAATTGAGAGCAAATTTGAGCCAAAGTATAATGAGAAAGGTATAGTTGAACCCAAAGTATAACAGAAGGGATTTATTTAGACCAAAAGTATAACAACAAATATATTTAAACTATTTCTAATAGTACACGGGTAAATTTTACCCTTTTCCATTTTAACATTAGTAATATATAAAAATTTCTAGAAATTAACCCTTAAACTATGATAGCCATAAATTTGTTATGAAATTCGTTGGTAATCCATTTACGGAATTTAAAATGTGTTTAAAACTTTTTAAAATTCAGTAGAACGCTTACCGTTTTTTCTGGTTTTAAAATACAAGGTTTCTTTAACACTTTTTTTTAATCTGTTTTTTTATTTTGCTAAAATTGAGTGGTGACTCTTTTATTTTATTTTTTATATGTATTTCCAAGTTATGAAGTTTTGATCAAGTTCAAATTTATCATGACGAAATGGAATCTCTGATGGAGATTCATTCAAGTTCTAACTAAAAGGATTTTTTCTAACTTTTGTGGCTAATTCTTATTTGTTGTATCTATTGTTATTTTGTTAAATTTTCATTTATTATATAACCTTCATTGCATTCATAGTATATTTCGCTAAAGTTCATCGATTTTATATCTTTAGATGATGGTTTAGCAATTCTACAGTCTTTTTTTATACAGAACCATTTTTTTTGGAATATGTGATAATTTATTGGTTCATTACACATTCAATATTTATCATAGTTTCAACCCAAGATGTCCGCTTGGGCCCCGATCTTTCAAAAGTTATTCTTAGATACCTAAGGTAGAGCTAAAACCAAATCTCTCTTTAGGATCATTAGCTAAGATGATTACCCAATACCCAACTCATATTTGGCCCATTAGAAGATCATTTTGTCTCTATTTAGCCCATAACCAATAAAAAAAACAATTGAAATTTATGTGTTAAATTTAAGGAAGTCCATCTTTTGTCTATTTGACCCATGACCAATAGAAAGAAAAGCCTAATTTAGGTTTAAAAACTACACAACGAAAAAAAAAAACCCAAAGGTTGGTGGTTCCCAACTTATGACTTTTAGCTTTTCCTTATAAGCAACTTAAAAAAAACAATCCTAAAACCGATGAACTCTAGTACCTCAATTCAATCATTGACTCTAATATTTACTTATCATTTTCAAGAAGATAAACTATATTGTTGTTATATGCCTCTTGTGCACATCATAACCATCCCAGGAACTATTATTACTCTATAAGAACTTAAAGACACGATCCTAAAAACAAGTTCTAGGTTGCTTTCTTCTTCATTCCACATTTGTTAAAGATTCAGTTAAGCGATCAACATATACCTTGTCATTTCTTTATATATACCATCCACTCAGGAAAAAGTCCAGTAAATTTTCTTCTTGTCAAAATCATGCAAAATACTAAATTAAGAGGGAAAAATTTAACTTAATTTCGATAGACATATAGAAATGATGCTTAATTTAATACAAAACAAATGATGATGCTTAATTTAAACCATACATACTTAAAAATCAAGAGTTACTTATTTTGATTTTAATCATCATAAATGAAAAGAAAAAAACAAAGAAATTAATAGTATTTTGACACATATTGCTACATACAAAACACATTGAAATATCATAGTATATTTTTTTATCAAGCACTAGTCAGTATCTATGTGTTCTTCGAATGCTTCTTCATCCTCCTTAGTTTCACAGTTTTATTCTTGTTTTTATTATGCTATTAACATAACAATTATTAATGGGTTTATCTATTTAAATTACATCCCCATTTGGATAAGGTAAGAGTATATTTTTATCAATGGAACTATTATATCTATCTTGTGAACTTAAGCTTCTTTAATATGGCATTGATCATTCAGTTCTGGAGTTGTCGTCACTTCCTCGTCAATAATTCAACAATATTTTGAGGTTTGATCTTAAATACAACCGCCCAGTTATCCGTGTCCTTTTTCTTTATCGGATAAGTCACATAACACACTTCAATTTCTTGCATTGCAAGAATAAAAGGTGTGTGTGTATATATATATGTCACGCCCCGAGCCTACACTGTAGGCGTGACTGGCACTCGAGAAACATTTCTAGCCTCAAGCGAACCCTTGTCCTTGCTTAACTACTCAGCGGAAGACTTTACTCAACATTAGAACAACTCAAAAGACAACTTTATAACTCAAACTTAGAATGTATATATGAAAAAATTCACTAGAAATAAAGTCAACTCAAGTCTTAACATAAGAAATAACAATGTAAAGACAGCTGAACTATTAACTATCTATGAAGCCTCTAAAACAATAGGGATATCAGGACAAGATCCCCGATCATCCTAACAACTAAAATACTAAAACCAATGACAAAAAAAGATTCCTCCAGATAGCAAGAAGGCTCACCATCTGACTCTAAGCTCAAAATGATCAACGAGGCACTGGATGCTGATCCTGGTTACTTGTGTCTGTATCATAAAACAATGTAGACCAAATGACGTCAGAACATTGAATGTACGATTTTGCGAGGGAAATACTAAAACATGACGTAAGCTTGAAAGGAATCTGAAAAGAGCACTTACCTTTGCTTAACTCAACTCGTGAATAACTCAACTCAAATGCAAAGTAAAACGATAATAAAGGTGCATTTTATACAAAGCATTTAGACATTAAACAACAACTCAATTTGTTAAAGAAAAGCAAGAACAACTCAATTTACTCATATAATAAATTAATATAATTACTATGGGAGTTTCTCTAACCGACAACTACCACTATGAGACTAAGTGATGATACAACGTCTTGCCCACCCTGCCAGAACTGTCCTATACTTTACCGTCATATAGGACACCTTAACTAAGTGGATCCAGTAGTCTATGCTAAAAAGACTAAGGCATCATCTAAAAATTATGATCCTTTCTACCACTGATGGCTACATGGTTTATGGAGGCTTGAGTTATTATGGACTCACGTCCCTATATCGGTGCTCAATACTACTCCCAATTTATACTCTACTCATATGTTTTTTTTTTAAAAATCTTTCTTTGGTTTTAGATAATTACTCAAAACTTAGCCTAAAAGCTCTCTTGGAAATCGGTGTTTCCTTTCTTGCTCAAATGTGAAAACATTTTAACTCTTGGGAATACTTAGTTCCCGTATAATCTTTGAAGAAATGAACTCTACTCTTACTCTATACTCAACTCAAAACATAAGTCTTAAAACAAAGTTAAAACGCTTGTGAAAGACTTTTGGAAAACTCTACGAACTTCTTTTGACTTAAATCTTAACTTCTTGGCTTGACTCTTAACTTTCCATGAATTAAATAATGGATTCTAGGTTCATGATCTCATATTTATGGATGATTTCATGAATTTAAACGTACCTCAGAGTATATAAATAGACTAGAAAACAGGAAGGACTGGCATCCCTGGCGCGGGGCGCCAGCCCTGAAATTTCAGAGAATTACTTGGGGCGCTCTGGTTGGCGTGGCACCCCAGAGGTTAAACTTTAGAGCCCCTGTTGGGGTGGTGCCCCAGGTGCATTCCAACTTTTCTTCTTTGTTTTTCATCTCTAAACCCTCTAATTTCACTTGGTTCTTTCCCTAAACACTTAGAAACAACTAAATTATAAATATGTGTAAGATTCTACTCGAAAACACACCTAAAAGCATGAATGAAACTCAATAAACTTCAACAGCAAGAACCCACAAGAGTTGAAACGAATTATCATCAAGAACTCATAAATTTCTTTCAAAACCATACAACTTTGGTGAATTGAATCATGATTGATGCGTGGGTGAACTAACCCAACGCTACATGATCTCACATACCTCATAGGGATCACCCCTTAACGATATCCACTATCTTAGCTTTGAGAATTTGACGATTCTTGCTTCTTCTCCTCTTTCCACCTCTTTTTTTCTCTTCTCTATAACCCTAACTAAATTTTCAAATGCGTAAACTGACCAAGTTCAATTTAGACCCCTAACTAATTACCAAAAATGAATTAAAATAATTGGGTAAGGAAAAGACTAAACTACCCTTCCAAAATCCGATTTGACTTTCCTTAACTAGAAAGCCCAACTTCAAAGGGACATATCTCACTCGAAATTGAATAAACTCGGAGGCGTTGGAAAGATAATTCCAAGATATTTCTTAAGGTATCTGGAACCACACCTAACTCTTCGTAAGATAGGAGTTATGGTCATTTGAAGTTGACCAAAAATCCAAATTTAAATAACTTAACCATTTTCCAGACTTTTCATTCTTTCCAAAAACGACTCTTTCTAATTCTAGCTCCTTCTAATTTTTTCAAATATCGAGGTGTTACAATATCTCCCCAATGGGAACATTCGTCCTAGAATGATATTACTCTTAGGAGGCTAAGGGTGTGACATCTAACATTCATCTCAAACACCAAACAAGCAAATCTAACACATCAAGCATATAAATTAAAGAGTACGAAGAAGAGAATTAGTACATTGGTCTGGAATTTCTCCGGGCTTAAAGAGATGTGAATATCTTTTCTTCATATCTTCCTCAGCTTCCCAAGTAGCTTCCTCAACAAATTGGTTCCTCCAAAGAACTTTGACTGATGCTACCTCTTTTGTTCTCAACTTGCAAACTTGGCGATCTAGAACCTGTACAGGAATATCCTCATAGGATAACCTATCTTTGATACCAATATCTTCATTTGGTATGATTAATGAAGGATCGCCCATGCACTTTTTCAACATGGAGACGTGAAAGACCGGATGAACCGCTGCTAACTCTTGTGGTAGCTCCAACTCATAAGCCACATTTCCAATCGTCTTGGATATTCTGTAAGGACCAATATACAGGGGCCTAAGTTTCCCCTTAGTACCAAATCTCATAACACCCTTCATGGGTGAAACTTTCAAGTAGACTCAATCATTTACTTCAAACCCTAACTCCCTTCTCCTAACATCAGCGTAAGATTTCTGATGACTTTGCATTGTTTTCAACCTCTCTTGAATGACTTTCACCTTATCCATAGCTTGATGAACTAAATCTTGTCCTATTAACCCTGCTTAACCAACTTCAAACAATCCAATAGGATATATGCATCTTTTCTTATAAAAAGCTTCATAAGGAGTCATTTGGATGCTAGAGTGGTAACTATTGTTGTAAGAAAATTCAATAAGAGGTAGGTGATCATCCCAATTACCTTTGAAATCAATCACATAAGCCCTCAATATATCCTCTAAGGTCTGAATAGTGTGCTCTGCTTGCCCATTTGTCTGAGGATGAAAGGCAGTACGTAAATTTACTTTTGAACCCAAGCTTCTTTAAAAAGATTTCCAGAACTGTGCAGTAAATTGTGCTCCTTTGTCTGAAATAATCGATATCGGAACCCCATGAAGTCTAATTACTTCTTGAATATAAAACATAGCATAATCTTCTTTTGAATGGGTAGTCTTTACCGGCAAAAATTGGGATGATTTTGTCATTTTATCAACAATCACCCAAATAGAATCATACTACTTACGAGACCTTGGCAAACCTGTGATGAAGTCCATATTGATCATCTCCCACTTCCATTCCAGAATTTTTATATTCTGAGCCATACCACTGGGTCGTTGATGCTCTACCTTTACTTATTGGCAATTCAGACATTTAGCAACAAACTCTGTAATACCCTTCTTCATACTATTCCACCAGCAAACTTCCCTCAAATTGTGATACATCTTTGTGGAACCCGAATGGATAGAATATCTGGAGCTATGAGCTTTCTCCATTATCCTTTCTTGGAGGTCATCCACCCTTGGTACACACAATCTACCTTGGTACCTCAATACACCATTTCCCCCTTGTTCAAAACCCAATACTTTTTGCTTATGAACATTTGCCTTCAATTCAATCAAAAGAGGGTCTTGATTCTACTTTCTTTCACTTCTGACACTAAAGATGATTCATCCCCATTCATCATCACTACTCCTCCTTCTGTGGAATCAATTAGTCGAACTCCCAATCGTGCAAGTCTATGCACATATCTTGCTAGCTCTTTATTATCTGCCTCAAAATGGGCGGTACTACCCATAGACAACCTGCTCAAGGCATCAGCAACAACATTAGCCTTACCTGGGTGATAAAGACTACTCATGTCATAATCCTTGAGTAATTCTAACCACCTCCTTTGTCTGAGATTAAGCTCTTTCTGAGTAAACATATACTGAAGAATTTGTGATCAGTTAACACATCCACATGAACACCATAAAGATAATGGCACCATATTTTTAAGGCAAATACTACGACAACTAACTCTAGATCATGGGTTGGTTAATTCTTCTCATGAACTTTCAACTGTCCGTAGGCATAGGCTATCACCTTGCCATTCTACATCAACACACTATCCAAACCAACTCTAGACACATCATAGTAAACGACAAAACCTTGCGTGCCTTCTGGTAAGGTCAATATCAGGGCAGTAGTCAACCTCTTTTTCAATTCTTGAAAGCCTTTTTCACAAGCTTTAGATCATTGAAATTTCACTATTTTCAGGGTTAACTTGGTCAAAGGGGAGGAAATAGATGAGAACCCCTCTACAAACCTTCTATAATAGCTAGCCAAAACCAAGAAACTCCTAATATCAGTTGGAGAGGTGGGTCTAGGCTAATTCTGCACTACCTCTATTTTCTCGGTATCAACTTTAATTCCCTCTCCAGGCACAATGTGGCCTAGGAATGCCATTGACTCAAGCCAAAATTCACACTTAGAGAACTTGGCATACAACTCTCTATCCTTTAGAGTTTGTTGAACTATTCTGAGATAGCTAGCATGATCTTCCTTATTCCTCGAATAGATTAGTATGTCATCAGTGAATACGATTACAAACATATCTAAACAAGGTTTGAATACTCTATTCATAAGGTCCATAAATATTGCAGGTGCATTAGTTAACCCGAACGACAAGACTAGAAACTCATAATGACCATAACGGGTCCTGAAAGTTGTCTTTGGAATATCACATTCCCTCACTCTTAACTGATGGTAGCCTAAGGTCTATCTTAGAGAAACAAGTAGCACCCAGAAGTTGATCGAAGAGATTATTAATTCTCGGAATAGGGTACTTATTTTGTATGGTAACCTTGTTCAACCGGCGGTAGTCTATACACATTCTAAAGGAACCATCCTTCTTCCTCACAAATAAGACCGGAGCGCCCCATGGTGAGACACTTGGTCAAATAAAACCCTTATCAATGAGATCTTTCAACTGCTCTTTTAGCTCTTTCAACTCTGCTGGAGCCATTCTATATGGAGGAATAGATATAGGATGAGTATTTGGAATAATGTCTATAACAAAGTCTATTTCTATCTTATGAGAGACTCCGAGAAGATCATCTGGAAAGACTTCTGGAAACTCCTTTACTATTGAAACTGACTGAATATGAGGTATCACAATAGTTAGAGTCATTAACTTGGACTAACTGATAGACACACCCCTTGGAAACTAACTTTCTTGACTTAAGCTACGAAATAAAATGACCCTTAGGCACTGCTGAACTATTTTTCCACTCAAAGACTAGCTCATTTGGAAACTGAAACTTGACAACTCGAGTTCTACACTCAACTGAGGCATAATAGGCATGAAGCCAGTCCATACCTAGAATGACGTCAAAATCTACCATGTCTAATTTGACTAAATCAGCCATAGTGTCCTGGTGATTGATGGAAATGACACAAGCACGATATAGTCGCTCAACTAGAATAGACTCCCCAACAGGTGTAGAAACATAAAAGGGTTCACAAAGTTTCTCAGGAAGAACATCAAAAATATTTGCAACATAAGGAGTCACAAAAGATAAACTTGCTCCTCGGTCTAGCAAAGGATAAACATCAAGAGTAAAGACTTTGATTATACTAGCGACAACGTCTAGAGAATTCTCTTGCTCTTGACGACTAGTGATTGCAAAAAGGCGGTTTGCTCATCCGCCAGTACCGAAAGTAGCTCCTCTAGGTGCAGCCTTGTCTGGTGGAGCAACTCATGAAGATTGGGCTTTATTGCCCTGATTCCCATTACCTTGTCGGTTCGTAGGGCACTCTTTCATAAAGTGACCCTCTTGTCCACACTTGGAACTACCTGTAGGGCCATCGCGACATTTACCTGAGTGGGTTCTACCACACTTAGCACATGCAGGAACCAGTTACCTCCTTGTGCCACACTACCCTAAGACTGTGTAGGTCCAGCTCTGAAGTGTTGGGAATTCTGACTATTATGCTCACATTTGTTTCTGGGTGCAGGTGCAATATCAGATAATGGAGAAGGTCCCTTCTACTTTTGTTGGAAAGAAGACCGGTTCACATTATTTTTTGCTGCCCGGACTCATTCCCTGACGTCATAGCCTTCTTATTTCTGAATTCATCCCTATCCCTCATCTTCTCTTCCTCAACCTGCTGCACATAGACTATTAACCTCGCTATATTCATGTCCCCAATTAGCATGGCAGCCTTACCTTCCTCACTCGATAGACAAGACAGCCCAGCAACAAACAAACTCATTCTACTCCTCATATCCGCAACCATCTCCGCAGCATAACGGGATAGTTGGGTGAACTTCAACCCAAACTCATGAACTCTTAGTGAATCTTGCTTAAGAGTGAGAAATTCTCATACCTTGATCTCTCTCAGTTCTCGGGAAAAGAAACGCCCCAAAAAGGCCTCCTCAAATCAAGCCCAACTCGCAGGGGGGGTGCTCCATTAGATCTACCCTTCTTCCACTGGTCAAACCAAGTCCTAGCAACATTATTCAATTGATATGCAGCTATTTCTACTCGCTCAGCATTGGCAATGTGCATAACTTCAAATACCTTTTGCAGTTCCTCAATAAAGTTCTCTGGATCCTCAGTAGTGCTTGAACCAGTGAAACTTGAAAGATTCATCCTAAAGAACTCTCGGATCCTCGAAGTATTAGCCACCTCATGTCTAGCTCCTCTTTGTTGCCCAACCTGGTTAGTCACAACTTGTCTTAACATTCAAATCGCTTCCCTGAACTCATCATTTGTGACTTATCATTGGGGTTACACTTCAGGTGCATTAGTTACCCACTACTCCTCAACGTTCCTCCTAGCAAGACGATCTCAGACAGCTCTTCATGGAGGCATGATCTGAAAGAAACCCATACGCATGAGTTAGAAGAAACTTTTTAGAGATGAACTCTATCGCACGAAATGACTATGAAAGAAGTAAGATAATTTCCTAAGTGTCTCAACCTCCTAATTAAAGATGTGGCGCGCTTCACACCGATAACTTGGACTCTACTGACATGTCTTCATAAACTCCCTAGGACTCTTAAACTCTGTGCTCTTATACCAAGTTTGTCAGGCCCTCAGCCTACAACCTGGGGGGACTGGCACTCGAAAACCATTTCTAGCCCAAAGCGAACCCTTTGTCTGGCTTAACTACTCATTGGAAGACTTTAGTCAACATTAGAAAAACTCAAAAGACAACTTTATAATTCAAACTTTGATTGTATATATGAAAACATTCATTGGACATAAAGGCAACTCAACTCTTAACATAAGAAATAACAATGTAAAGACAACTGAACTACTAATTGTCTATGAAGCCTCTAAAACAACAGGGATGTAGAGACAAGACCCCCGATCATCCTAACAACTAAAATACTAAAACCAATGATAAAAAAGAAGTCATCTGAATAGCAAGTAGGCTCCCCAACTGACTCTAAGCTCAACTGGATCAACGAGGCACTAGATATTGATCCTGGTTACCTCTGTCTGCATCATAAAATGATGCAGGCCAAATGGTGTCAGTACATTGAATGTACGAATATGCGACGGGAATACTAAAACATGACGTAAGCTTGAAAAAAATCTGAAAAGAGCACTTACCTTGGCTTTACTCAACTCGTGAATACCTCAACTCAAATGCAAAGTAAAATGACAATAAAAGTGTAGTTTATACAAAGCATTTAGACAGTAAACAATAAATCAATTTGTTAAAGAACAGCAATAACAACGCAATTTACTCATATAATAAATTAATATAATTACTGTGGGAGTTTCTCTAACCGACAACTACAACTATGAGCCTAAGTGATGATACATCATCTTACCCACACTTCCAGAACTGTCATTTACTTTGTCATCATATAGGATGCGTTAACTAAGTGGATCCACTAGTCTATGCTAAAAAACACTAAGGAATCATCTAAAAAGTATGATCCTTTCTACCCATTATGGCTACATGGTTTGTGGAGACTTGAGTTATTTTGAACTCGCATCCCCATATCGGTGCTCAATACTACTCCAAAATTATACTCAGCTTATATGTTTTTAAAACAAAACTCTTTCTTTGGTTTGAGATGATTACTCAAAACTTAGCGTAAAAGCTCTCTTAGAAATCGTTGTTTCCTTTCCTGCTCAAATGTGAAAATATTTTAACTTTTGGGAATACTTAGTTCTCATAAAATCCTTGAACTGTACTCTTAATCTTTATTCAGCTAAAAACTTAAGTCTTAAAAGAAAGCTAAAACATTTTTGAAAGACTTTTGGAAAACTCTATGAACTTCTTTTGACTTAAATCTTAACTTGTTGACTTGACTCTTAACTTTCCTTAAATTGAATTATGGATTCAAGGTTCATGATATCATATTTATGGATGATTTCATGAATTTTAGACGTACCTTAGAGTATAGAAATCGACTAGAAAACATAGGTACTTGCTAAGGAACTAGTACATAAAGAAGGGGGAAAAGTGGGAGGACTGGCTTCCTTGGCGCTCTAAGAGGCGCGCGGCGCCAGCCTTGAAATTTCAGAGAATTACTTGGGGCGCTCTTGCTGGCACGGTGACCCAGAGGTAAAACTTCAGAGCCCCTGTTGGGGAGCTCGAGCATGGACGGAGCCCCAGGACCCTACCCAGGTGCATTTCAACTTTTCTTCTTTGTTTTTCATATCTAAACCCTCTAAATTCACATGGTTCTTTCCCCAAACACTTAGAAACAACTAAATTATAAATATGTGTAGGATTCTACTTGAAAACACACCTAAAAGCATGAATCAAACTCAAGAAACTCCAACAACAAAACCTATAAGATTTCAAATGAATTATCATCAAGAACTCATAAGTTTTTTCAAAACCATACAACTTCAGTGAATTGAATCATGATTGACGCGTGGGTGAACTAACCCAATGCTATGTGATCTCACATACCTCGTAGGGATCGCCCCTTGACGAAATCCATGATCTTAGCTTCGAGAATTTGACGATTCTTTCTTCTTCTCCTCTTTTCTCCTCACTAAAACCCTAACTACATTTTCAAAAGCGTAAACTGACCAAGTTCAGTTTAGACCACTAAGTAATAACCAAAAAACAAATTAAAATAATTGGGTAAGGAAAACACTAGACTTCCCTTCCAAAATCTGGTTTTGACGTTCCTTAACTAGATAGCCCAACTTCAAATGGACATACCTTACTCATATGAACTCAGAATTGATAAAACTAGGATACGTTGGAAATATAATTCCATGATATTTCTTACGCTATCTAGAAGCACACCTAACTCATCCTGATCTAGGAGTTATGATCGTTTGAAGTTGACCAAAAATCCAAACTTAACATAAATTAACCAATTTTCCAAATTTTTCATTCTTTCCAAAAATGACTCATTCTAATTCTAGATCCTTCTAGTTCTTTCTAATATAGAGGTGTTACAATATATATATATATATATATATATCGACGACGATGGTTAATATCAATCAAATTGTATTGATTATGCTTTTAACATCAACATCCGTAGTTAGATCAAAATATTCATATTTAAATAATAAAATTTATTTAATGGTGCTTCACAATGTTCCACTTGTATAATCCAGTAGCGTGTCCAAATTTTGGATAGTAAATGTTAAAAAAATTGATGATTTAATGAACCAAAAAAATAAATCAAACTAAGAAATACTTAATTAAATATAAGGACAATTTTAATAGAATTAACAAGTGTATTGTAATGACCTCTTGGTCATTTATGTGTTTATTCCTCTTGTTTGTTGTTTAGAGCTTTATTATAGCAACCCAAAGTCATTTATGACTTGCTAGGTTCGGTTGTTCAGTCACATGGTCGTTCGTTTAGTTCTATGCGAGTTTTATTGTTTTGGACTTTTGAACCTTAAACATTAGCTATGATTAAAAGTTTGAGAAAATGACCTCAAAATCCAGTTCTGACGATGCGATCAGCTCCGGAGCGGGTCATTTTAGGCTAGTAACATGGTCAGCGGACTCTCGAGGCTTTCCATGTGGGTCTGTGAGATTAGGCATTTTAACTTTAAAATTAAGGAATAAGTTTAACATTAGTCAACATTCTGAGTAAACGAGCTTGGATGAGAGTTGCTTCACTGCGGTTCACTCAAAAATATTAAGTTTCGTCTATAACGACCCTTCGTTTGGATCTCGAGGCTTCTAGGATAATTTCGAGCCCCTTTGTCAATTTTGACTTAAAATGAAGTTTGGGTGGGGGACCCACTTTTTGCCTAGATGACCTCGTATGGGAATTTTGACGCCTCCATTGAGTTTGTAGAGCCCTGGCCACGATCGTGGGGGCTCAAATTCATGGAGTTGTTGCCTCATTCGCAAGGATCCATTTCGCCTCTAACCACGTTCGCGAGGCTCACATTTGCAAAAAGGAGTTGCTTCCATTCTTTAAATAAGGCATGGACATGAAGGCGGCCTTAGTTCTTAATTTTAATTGGTGATTTCTTAAGTCGGAATTGAGTGATTCAAAGTACCACACATCCATAATTGTCAAGGCTACGTGGCGAAATGATCGAATTGTGATGGTGAACCTCCGGTTGAGGTGAATATGAGATCGAAGCTGCTGCCCCAAGCTTCTTTTAGTTTAATTATTGCTTCTTGTTGCATGTGCTGTTTTCGCTGATCCAAACATCAGTTTGTGTTCAATTTTGGAACATATGTTCGGGCCATAGTTTAGAACCTTATGACTGAATCAATATTGGAAATTCTAAGTTTTATTTAAACTTCCGCATGAGTGTAACTTGTAGGCTTATGGGGTTACAATTACATTTAGTTTAGTTGCACTTAGATTTACTTTCAGTATGATCGTGTGCTTCTTTTCATACCTGTTTTGACCTCTGTATGTCTAGCTTCTATTTTTTCAGAGTATTTTTACCTTACTTGCTCAGTCGGAATGTGATGTCTATTGAGTACCTTTATTTTGATAATCATGCTACAATATGCAACTTTTTGTGATGTAGGTTCTAGTATCAGCTATCAGTGGTGATCATTTGTGCCATATTTTGCAGCTTGGGATATTGCAGACGAGGGTGAGCACTTGGCATCCTGGATTAATATGTCTCCTTCTGTTTATGTGTTAGCTATTCTTTTGCCTTTGAGAATGCTTGTTGTGGTCTACTTTTGGGACTTGTATTTTTTTATATTAGACAACTCTATACCCATGACTTCTAGGTTCTGGGAGGGTTTTTATTTTATATAGTTTTTGGTTTGTTTCGCTTTTATGTCTTTCTTATAGTTGGTAATATTTCTATTTAGTTCTATAATTGTACTCATTAGTTTTCGTTCTGGGTACGGGTTGTCTTACCTAGTGGTAGGTTATTGTAGGTGTCATCATGGCTCAAGAATTCGTGTCATGACAAGTTGGTATCAGAGTCCCAGGTTCATCAGTCTAACTTGTACAAAGTGAATACCTAGTAGAATCCTACAGATCGGTATAAAGACGTTCATTTCCTATCTTTGTGAGGCTACAATGTGTCTTTAGGAATTCTTCTTTTTTGTATCATTTTCGTTCAACATGTGTGTTATTGGTTTTTAAATGTCACTCATTTCAATGTTTCGTAAGATGGCTTGTACACACTGAGCGGTGGCTTAGGGTAGGTGTAGACGTCTATTTCGTGGGAGTGGTGCAGCACCACCCCAGATAGAGAGTTGGGTCTAGAGCCCGCAGTGGACTCTCCAACAGCTACCACTCGGCCCGGCTATGGCTTCAGATCTATAGGAAGTCAATGCTCAGCTTCTAACTTTGCTACAGGACATGCAACAGGTCACACCTGTAGCTTTAGTACCTGGACCAACCCTAGGTCATCAAGATCAGCCTGCAACAAAGGCACCATGGGCCTAATTATCATTTGGGGTTGCCTAACTCGTGATTGCAGATGGAGCTATGCCGCTACAGGAGTAAAAGATGCTCAGAGTGTTCTTGAGGCTCTCACCTCTAAGGTTTTCTAGAGATATGAGTGAGGATGCCAATGAGTTTCAAACTACTTGCCGGGAGCGGCTTCATAATTTGCGTCTAGTAGAGTCGAGAGGTGTCGACTTCATTGTGTATCAGTTGGATGGGCTAGCTAGAGAGTGGTTGTATACCTACATCGAGACCAAGGTAGTTAGGTCTCCTCCTGTCACTTTGACCAAGTTTTCTGAGGCCTTCTTGGAACGTTCATCCCTTGTAGCGTCAGAAACCATCTCTAAGATCATTTCTCCATGTAGGGGAAGGGTTCTATGTACAAGGATATGTTTCATGAGCTCTCCCATCAAACTACTATGATTTTACCCACTGAAGCTGAGAGAGTTTGGTATTTTTCGTGGTTTTAGACTTCAGCTGGACATCAAGACTCAATCTATGATCTCCGCTGTTCATTTTTTCTATATGATTTTTACCACGCCCGCACTATTGAGAATTTTCGTTGGAAGGCCTAAGGGGGCAGTAACAAAAGATCTAGATATGAGGGCTGCTACAACAGGTCCCGTTCCAGGTCCAGGAATACTTGTGATATGACTTGACATCGCTTTCAGTAGGATCAGCCAAGTCAGCCTGTTAAGGCCTCATTACAGTGTTTAAAGGGTGACCGGTATAGCCAGAGCGAGGTTGGCTCTAGTCAAAATCATGGGTCCAGTCTTGTGCTCCAGTCCATGGTGGTCTTTCTTCTAGAAGAAGATCATCTCCGAATTGTTTTGACTATACTGAGTTGGATCACTAGGCATAGATTTCCCATTGCACAGAGAATTGCTCCATCTCCAAGGGAAGTTGTACCAGCTCTATCATCTCTAAAAATAGTGTATGATCTAGGGGTCTAGGTCAGGCCCAGGACCATCGTAGTCGACAACAGGGTAATCTGGGTGGACAATAGGTCACCCGAAGAGGTAGGTCAGTGGTAGGACAGATGGCCAAGGAAGAGGCAAACATGAGTATTTCTATGCAGCTCTAGCGAGGGTGAAGACTAAGGCATTGGATGATAAGGTCGCATGTACAATTATTTTATGCCATCAGCCCACCTCGCCTTTATATTATCAATATCTAACTATTCTTTTGTGTTGGTGTATTATGCTTCTCGTATGGGCATGAGTTCTGAGTGTATGGTTGTTCTGTTGTATGTGTTGACCCCCATGGATGAGTCTTTAGCAGTGGATTAGGTGTTTCGATCTTGCTTAGTTATTATATAGGGGTGTGACACCCCCGCTGACCCTATATTGCTATATATGTTTGATTTTGACATGATTCTGGGCATGGAGTGGATATCCCCGACCCTCCGAGTTTAGATTACTTCTCTAAGATTGTTACCTTAGCCATGCCATGTATTCCCTCAGTGGTGTGTTAGGGCTCCATTAGTAGAACACCAATTGGAGTTATCTTTTATATTCGGGCTTAGATGAAAGTGGCTAGTGGGTGCTTGTCTTGTTTGTCCTATGTGCAGGATCTGAGTAGGGAAATCCCTCCAGTTGAGTCAGTTCCAGTTGTCCATGATTTTGTTGATGTGTTTCCTACTGACCTACATGTTCTACACCTAGAGTGTGATATTGACTTCCTTATTGAGCTTGAGTCGGGTGCTTTGCTTATTTCTATTCTTCCATAACGAATGGCTCATGTTGAGCTGAAGGAGCTCAGTGTTCATCTTCAATATCTCTTGGGTAAGGAATTCATCGGGCCTAGAGTTTCACCTTGGGGCACTCGCGTTCTCATTATGAATAGGATGAATAGTACGATGTGTAAGTGTATTGGTTATAGGTAGATGAATAAGGTAACAATGAAGGATTGTCACCCCATGCCTAAGATTAACGATCTGTTTGAATAGTTCTAGGGTGGCACAATGTTTTCAAAGATTAGATAGAGGTTCAGTTACCATCGACTCAGGATTAGGTCAACAGACATCTCTAAGCCTGCATTTAGAACTTGATATGGCCCGTATGAGTTCCTAGTGATGTCTTTTGGGTCGACTAATGCACATGCCGCCTTCATTGACTTGATGATGAGGGTGTTCAAGTTTTATCTTGATTTTTTCGTCATTGTGTTCATATATGACATTCTGGTATACTAGTAGAGTAGGAGGGATCATGAGGAACATCTGAGGATTGTGCTCCAAACTTTGAGAGATCAACAACTTTATGCTAGGTTGAGTCTATAGCATTCATGGGGCATGTGGTGTCCAAGGATAGCATTATGGTGTTTTAATAAAAAAAATAAAAATACTTTACTTGGTTTCAAAAATCAATTTAACCTTGTAAAGAAAAGCCAATTTTAAAGAGAGTCGTCACTTAAATTTTTAAAGAAATTAAGAAAACATATAAATTTCCAAAGACATAAAAAGAAAAAAGTCATTTGAAAATACCAAATGGGTTCGGGGTTCAATTTATCCTTTGAGAAGGGTTTAAGCATTCAAAGTGTCCGCTAACGTGCGGTTGACCTACAACTTGACAAAAGGATTGACTAACTTTGAAAATATTAATTAAGTAAAGAAAAAATCATTTCACTATATTTGTAGGATGGCTTGTACGCACTGCGCGGTGGCTCAGGGTAGCAGTAGACCTCACTTATATCGCAGGGGTGCAGGACAACCTAGATAGAGAGTTGGGTCCAAAGCCCTCAGTGGACCCTCCAACAACCCCCAGAGTAGCAAGTGGGGCCAGGACCACCTTAGTTACCACTCGGACCGGCTATGGCTTCATATCTGAATGAAGCTAATGCTCAGCTTCTAACTGTGCTACGGGACGTGCAACAGGACCCACCTACAGCTTTAGTACCTGCACCAATCCTAGGTCATCAAGATCAACCTGCAGCAGAGGCACCTCGGGGCTAAGTACCACTTGGGCGTGCCCAGCTCGTGATTGCAGCTGGAGTTTTTCCTCTAGAGGAGTAAACGATGGTCAGAGTGTTCTTGAGGCTTTCACCTCCAAGGTTTTCTAAAGATATGGGTGAGGATGCCAACGAGTTTCAGACTACTTGTCGGGAGTGGATTCATACTCTAGGTCTACTGGAGTTGAGATGAGCAGATTTCATTACGTATTAGTTGGATGGGCCAGCTAGACAGTGGTTGCATACCTTTATTGAGACCAAGCTAGATAGGTCTCCTCCAGTCACTTGAACCGAGTTTTCTATGGCCTTCTTGGAACGTTCATCCCTTGTAGCGTCAGAGATCATCTCTAAGATCATTTCTCCATGTTCGAGAAGGTTTCCATGATCGTGTCTATGTACAAGGAGAGGTATCATGAGCTCTCCCATCAAGCTACTATTATTTTACCCTCTGAAGATGAGAGTGTTTGGTGTTTTTTTCATGGGTTTAGACTTCAGCTGCGTATTAAAACTTAATCTATGATCTCCTCAAGTCATTTTTTCTATATGTTGTTGACCATGCCCACACTATTGAGAAGCTCTATTGGAAGGCCCAAAGGAGTAACAACAAAAAGATCTAGCTATGAGGGTAGCTACAACGGGTTCCATTCCACGTCAAGGAATACTTATGATAAGACTCAACAACGCTTTTGGCAAGGTCAGCCCACTCAGCCTGTTTAGGCCTCATTACAGTCTTTAGAAGGTGACCAGTATAGCCAAAGCGAGGTTAGCTCTAGTCAAAATCATTAGTCCAGTCTTGTGCTCCAGTCCATGGTGGTCGTTCTTTTGGGATAAGATCATCTCCGAATTGTTTTGCTTGTAGTGAGTTTGAACACTGGGCAGAGGTTTCCCATTGCACATACGGATTACTCCATCTCCAAGGGAAGTTGTACCAACTCTACTATCTTTACAAATAGTGCTCTATCTAAGTGTCTAGGTTAGGCCCGGGACTATTGTAGTTGACAACTGGGCACTAGGGGTGGACAACAGGGCGACCGGAGAGGTAGGTCAGGTTGTAGGACTGATGGACAAGGCAGAGTCAGCCATGAGCATTTCTATGCAGCTCTAGCGAGGGTGGAGACTGAGGCATTGAATGATATTTTCACATGTACGATTCTTTTATGCCATCAGCCCACCTCGGCTTTATTTGATCCACGCTCTAACTATTTTTTTGTGTGTGTATTATGCTTCTCGTATGGGTATGAGTTCTGAGCATATGGTAGTTCTATTGTGTGTGTTGACCCCCGTGTGTGAGTCTTTAAGTGGATAAGTTGTTTTGATCTTGCTTATTTATTATCTAGGGGTGTGACACCCACACTGACCTTATATTGCTAGATATGCTTGATTTTTATGTGATTCTGGGCAAAAAGTGGATATCCCCTGACCTTGCAGTTTTAGATTACTTCTCTAAAATGGTTACCTTAGTAATGCCCTGTATTCCCTTAGTGGTGTGTCAGGGATCCATTAGTAGCACACCAGTTGGAATTATCTCTTTTATTCGGGGTTAGATGATAGTGGCTAGCATATGTTTGTCTTGTTTGGCCTATGTGCGTGATCTGTGTAGGGAGGTCCCTCCAGTTGAGTTAGTTCAAGTTGTCCATGATTTTGTTGATGTGTTTCCTACTGACCTACATATCCTACACCCAGAGTGTGATATTGACTTCCTTATTGAGATTCAGTCGGGTACTCTGCCTATTTCTATTCTTCCATATCGAATGGCTCCTGTTGAGCTCAAGGAGCTCATTGTTGATCTTCAAGATCTCTTGGGTAAGGGATTTATTGGGCCTATTGTATCACCTTGGGGCACTTTTGTTCTCTTCATGAAGAAGAAGAATGGTACGATGTGTACGTGTATTGATTATAGGCAGCTGAATAAAGTGATAGTGAAGAATCGTTACCCCATGCCTAAGATTAACGATTTGTTTGAATAGTTGTAGTGTGCCAAAGTGTTTTCAAAAATTGAATAGAGGTTCAGTTACCATCAACTCAGGATTAGAGCAACAGACATTCCTAAGACCGCATTTAGGACTTGATTGGTGAGGATGAGTCCCTAGTGATGTCTTTGGGGTCGACTAATGCTCCTGCCGCCTTCTTGGACTTAATGATGAAGATGTTCAAGTTGTATCTTGATTTGTACGTCATTGTGTTCATAGATGACATTTTGGTTTACTCATATAGCAGGAGTGATCACGAGGAACATCTGAGGATTGTGCTCCAAACTTTGAGAGATCAACAACTTTATGCTAAGTTGAGTCTATAGCGTTCATGGGGCATGTGGTGTCCAAGGATAGCATCATGATGTTTTTATCAAAAATGAAATAAAAGACTTTACTTGGTTTCAAAAATCAATTTAACCTTTTAAAGCAAAGTTGATTTTAAAGAGACTTGTCACTTAATTGTTTGAAGAAATTAAGAAAACATATAATTTTCAAAAGTCTTAAAAAGTAAAAATCATTTGAAAATACCACAGAGGTTCAGGGTTCAATTTACACTTCAAGAAGGGTTTAAGCATTTGAAGTGTCCGCTAACGTGTGGTTGACCTACGACTTGACTAAAGGTTTGACTAGCTTTGAAAATATTAATTAAGTAAAGAAAAACTCATTTTTTATTTGAAAGGAAATAAATTAAGAAAGATCTTTGAGGAAATAATATTTTTTATGAATAAACAAAATAAATAACATTTCAATTAAACATAAAAAATAAAGAAAGGCTATATTTAGGAATTTAATTAAGTTAAACCAAACAAAATGAAGGTTAGTTAATACCATAACAAATAAATACGAATAAGTGAAGAAAAATTAAATTTGAGCCTTTTTGCCCAACTTCTAAATCTGATGGACTTTTGTCTCAAGTCTTATCTTAAATCTAGAAGTGGGTCTGCTGATGGGTTTCAATCCATTAATTTCTTCTTGGCCCTACTGCATTTGTATTTGGGCTTTGTTCCCATTTTTGCCTTTGAAAACCTATGTATACACAAAGTGTATATGGCTGTATATGGATCGTATTTTGGCCTTTTCCCTGTATATCAGGTTGTTTCCTCTTCAACCCCTGCAATCTCTTATTCATTTTATGCCTTGTATTATTGCATTTTGATCTGTATATATCATGTATGGAGTGATTTTATACTAGTGTATATCAGCCTCTTTTCAGTTTTTGAAGACTTGTATCTCAACTTATGCTCTTGGAATGATGAAGTTGACTCGATAAAGGGCAAAGTTGGGCTTTTCTCCCAATGCGGAGATGCCAACGATAGGAGATGAGAGTCCAAAATAGACTCTGGCAGGTTTCACATGCATACGAAGTAAGGGAAAAGAGTTAATAAATAATCCAACCAAAAGGAAACAGGGAAAAGATATACTAAATTATATAAAGAGAAAGAAATAAGAAGCATATACTAACATGTGATCCAAAACCAAAGGATTTGTTGAAAGCCTTAAAGAATTGACTAAAAAAGGGCTCATAATATATTAACTTCTACCTTAAAACAATAATCAAGCTGGAAACCTTTTAAAGTAAAAAAAAACATGAAAACTCTAATAAAAGAAGTGAATAAATAAATAAATGACTAAGCATTGAGCTAAACTACTACCATATATAAATGGATCAGCCACAACTTATGTACTATCATTATATTGTGAGAATTTATAAGATGACACTATACTATGATATCAAAATAAACAATGATAAATGTGATCAAGATAATAACAGATTTGAGAAAAATAATTCAACCCTCTTCAAACATACACATTTGTTTACGGTCAGTTGAGCAGAGAGAATATCTTTGAATATTATATACTAAAGAAACCATTCTTTCGAGGAAGACATACACTTTAGGACATGAATTAAGCAACTATTTAAGATTGAATGTAAAGAAAATTCTACAAATAATTAAAGTTGCCCTAAAGAAGAGATGTTAACAACAAACCAATGAACAAAATCATTCAAAATGAATATATATCAAATACAAAGATGCCTTCTAGCATGTAATCCATGACGAGGCTGAATCAAGACATATCAAACCAAGTTATAAAATCGATTTGATAAATGAAATCAGATAAACCAAGTTATAAAATCATTGAGACTGAAATGTTTCAACACTTAGAAAACCACAAGGAAAACTAACATCAACCAAAGAGAGGAGACAACCACATTTCAGCGAACAAACAACAAACAAAGTTTCTACCCATTTGAATGCTTAAACAGAAATTAGATAATGATTAGAGGTCAAATGAGGCAGAGCTAAAACAAGAGAGATTTACCTCTTTTTGGGCAGCGGTTGGGACTATGAAATGAGCTTATACGAGCTATTTTACAACCACACAAAAAGCTTCGAGAAATTCAGCGAGTCTCGGCAACTCATGACCAAGAAGGAAGAATGAAAATATATTCTAGGTGTATTCGTTGTATTTTTGTAACTAAGGGAGACAATGCTTTTAATATCAATCCTTTACTAAACTTTTTTTCTCGGTTTTTGCCAACCTTATGTAAAATCCTTTCTCTATAAGCTATTGTTCTTTTTATATCAACTGACACCAACCTCAACAAAGAAGGGGAATGGGCTTTTTATAGAGGGGAATTAGGGAAAAATTGTTTTTTGGGGGGTGGGGGGTGGGGGTGGGGGGTAGGTGAAAAATCTGGATGGAATTTGAAATTTGAATTCTTCCATGGGGATAAGGTTGCCAGCTTGAAGCTTGTACAATTCCTCAACAAAAAAATAATTTGGGACGTCTGATTTTTAGCTAGGATGAACTCGAAAAGAGATGCTTCCACCTAGCATTTTTATAGAACATGCCTCATATGAATAGATAAGGGAGAGAGGAGAGGATGCATCACATGATGGGTTCGTCGGGTCACCCGTTGCTAGATTGAAATTTTTGGGTTCGTTTTTGGGCCGAATAACTGGGAAGAATAAGAGAAAGACGTATAGGGGTGTACGCGTTGCCGAGGTGGGTATTCGGTGGGCTGTTTGAAATTGAGAGAAAATGGCCCAACACTTTGGTCAAATTGGACAAAAATGGGTTTCAAAAAGGAAGCCAAGATGTGGTCAATTCGACTTAAAGAAATAGCTACCTGAATTGCAAATTCGACCAAAATTAAAATAGGACGAATTGTTATTAATTATTTATGAGCTTCTTAATATTAATGAAATAAAATAATTAATTTACTTGTAAACTTATTGACTCAAAAATATAAAGTACAACTAAGCTAAGCTAATTAACAAAACATTTTATTAAAAAATAAAATCTTTTTGAGACGATTTATGAATATTCATAAAATATATAAAGTGACAAAACTATTTGAAAAAACTTTCACACATTTTTTTAAATTTTTTTTATAAATCTAATTATTTTAAATCGTTTGAAATAGAAGAAGCCCGATGATTAATTCATATCGTGGATGGTCAAAATTGGGTGTCAACACATGGTAATTCTGACAAAGATTGAAGCTTTTCATGATTGGGCTAGGCCCACATCAGTTATTGAGGTTTGGAGCATTGTTGGATTAGCAAGCTACTATAGTCGGCTTGTGGAGGGCTTCTCAACCATTGTAGCATCTCTGACCCAACTGACTTTCCTTGATGTTCCTTTTGAGTGGCCTGAGGCGTGAGAGTGAGCTTTCAGAAGCTCAAGGAGTTGCTGACTACTGCTCTTATATTGACTTTTCCAATTGAGGGCGAGAGATTCACAGTCTATTATGATCCATCCGGAGCTGGTTTGGGTTGTGCATTGATGCAATAGGGTTGGATTATTACTTATGCATTGAGGCAACTTAGGCTATATGAGTGCAACTACCTCTGTCACGACCCTGGAGCACCCCCTAGTCGTAACCGGCGTACTCGACCTCGAAGAGGTCTAATACAAGCCTCTTAGCATTCATTCATCGCATAGACACCAAAACCATAAGGAATTAAAAACTTTCTTCACACACGAAGATACTTTCAATAAATAGCAAGCGGAAGACTTTCTAGACTTTATACAATATGTCTCAAAACCATCTAATACCTGAATATAACATTGGGACTAAGCCCACTCAAAACTTAAGCAAATACTAGAGAGACATAAAAAAAGGAACATGTTGGTTATTGCCCTCGAATCTATAAGGACTCACCAAGTCTTCATCTTCAACTCTTAAAAACCTATCAAGTAGCCATGACATATCACCATCTCCAAATCCCTACACTTTAGTCAAAAAGCGAAAGAAAGGGGTTAGCACAATTAAGTACTAAGTATGGAGACCATGCAAGAAAATATGCACAACGGACATTTACAAGAAATGTATGCTTTCATATCCTTTGATAAAACCTTTCTGTTACAAGTATAAGAGACATAATACAAGTCAACATTAACATATAAGACCATAGCCAACCATACATATACTTAACATAAATCCATATACAACTCATGCTTAACTTTAGAAGGACACATGTCATTTTATTACCATAGGACCTCTACCTAATATAACCTTAAGACACACTTGAGTGAGACAAGAAGTGACCGCCCACACAATCCTCTTCAAGCACACTTAAGTGTTCCCCAAGATTACCTTAGATAAGGACTTTATAGGCAAAGTGCATAATCATACCCGAGAGATAGCATATTAATGAGATGATATGTATAATGATACTTACATAAAATAAATCATATTTAGTGGGGCGTAGTACATGTGTGGTGAGTGACCATCAATATAGTATTTCCAAGGCCTACCACCCCCTTGGAGAGGCGAAAGAGGTACAAACCCCTCAATGTGGTTACCCGGGCCTACCACCCCCCGAGCTAGGGACCAAGGTACAAACCCCTCGATATGGTTATACGGGCCTACTACCCCCCGTACTAGGCAACCAAGGTACCAACCCCTCGATATGGTTATACGGGCCTACTACCCCCGTACTAGGCAACCAAGGTACCAACCCCTCGATATGGTCATACGGGCCTACTACCCCCCGTACTAGGCAACCAATTCCAAAATCCATATAAATCAGCCCACCAACAACATAAATATATATCAACCTTCATAATTTGATCATGGAAGCAGGAAAACCATAAACATCACATAATAATTCCATTTCATGATAATATGCAAAATAGACCATAATAGGATGTGTAGTAGTAATTCCATAATTCAAGAGTTCATAAATAATCATAAGGACCCATAAACTTGAAGTAGAAATAGAGGATAAATGGTTGGACTTGTGGAAAGGAAGGTTTCCACAATCAAACCCACATACCTCAACGTGTTCACGAGTATATCAACCTTAGAAATACAATTACATAACTTATTTAACTTCTTTTAGCTCAGTAATGTTGACGTAAAATAGGATCATCATCATAAGTAAGCCTAGCATGTACAAATACAACTATGCTCCCAAAACAGGGAATCTGGCCAGCCTAGTACCTCATGTTGCATCTTAGATTTGAAAAGGAAAATGGCAGAACTAGACTTTATAACCTTCATGAAAGATGTAGATACATCTCTTAGGGTTGCAAACAAACAAGGATCACCGCAAAATATATTTTGTACAAAAAGATATAGTCAAGACACTAGCCGCTGGTCATGTAGGATTTCAATTCTCGGAATCTGGGCAGAACCTGCCCTATGTTGCGTCCCATATTTCGTATCCATAACAGTTAAAATAGAATTTTACATAAACATAAAAGTTGTAGGTATACGAGTTAGCTTTCCAAATCATATTTATTCACTGCAAACTAAGTTCTAGAGCAAGAGATATGACTAAAATACCAAACACTATCAGGTTTCGTCACTTACATCCGAAAGGAATGTCATATCCTATCGATTCATATTCAACAAAGCTTCTAATGTATCAAGAAGAGGCACCTAAGTCTACCAAGTCAAGACACACTTCACATTATAAAGATCCTTCGCATTCCATCATCATCACATATGAACAATAATAGAGGACACACTTTCAATCACAATACAATAACACTTTAAACAAGATCACTTTGAGATCACATGAACACCTTTATGTTCACAACATGATTGCCTTTACTTCATTTGATTCTCATTCAAGTCCTTCACATCCCATTCACATATATGATATCATGTCAACACTTCAATTCCTCATATAATGCCTCCAAGGCCATAAACACAATACATTCAATAAGTAAACACCTCCACCATAAGTGGATCACACATCAATCTATCACAATTCTATATCAATTCTACCTTAACAATGAAGTTAGGTCCACTTACCCATTTTCCCAAGCCACAATCACCATTCCTCAACTCTCCAACAATTCACAATAGATAAGCATAGATAATAATAGAAGTCAACTATTCAACTCAATCCAAGCATACTTCCATCATCATTCAATCATAAATAATAAACCCACTTCATAAGCCAACTTTAGGAAACTTACCAAGACATGGGTTCATGGAAATTTCTTTCTTAACACCATCAATAGACACCATTAATAACGTAAATCATCAAAAAAAATCATTTAATGCAAGAACCCATGCTTAGAATCGAAATTAGGATTTTTGTGTTTTTGGAAGAACTTTGAATCATTTGAATTGAGCTCCTTGAAAGGAAGAATAATCAAGGATAAAGAATCCCCATACCTCTAAGTTGAAAACCCACGAGAATTGAAGAAGAAGGAACTCAAAATCTTCAATCCTAGCTCCAACTTCTTCTTCTTCTTCTTCCCCTCTTCTTCTCTTCTTCACTCAAGGAACCTAACTCTTACTCTTTTAAAATGGAACAAAAATGATCCACAATCAGCCTAACACAATAATATAACCTCAAAAGAAAAGATTTGTGAAAAGACCAAAATGCCCTTAAATTTCCGGACGGACTCCTTGCTCACTGCCCAACTTTCAAAGGGCCTAACTCGCTCATACGAACTCGGAATCGAGCAAACTCGGTGGCGTTGGAAAGATCATTCCAAGGTCTTTCCAAACATAACTGTAACTACTCCTGGATCATCCTGAGCTAGGAGTTATGACTGCTCAAAGTTGGCCAAAAACTCACTGATTTCCCACACTTAACCAAATTTCCAGGTTCTGAACTTTTTCCAAAAGTGACTACTTCCAATTTCAAGCTACTTCATATTCATTTTAAATTGTCGGATGTAACACAATTAAAATGAAATTACATAAAACCCCTCATAGAACCTCATTATAAAGTCAACACAAAGTCATAGGCTCTTGCTTAACCTATCATTTTCCGGGTCGTTACAACCTCACTCATAACTTGGAGTTAGTAGCGGTAGTTTTCATGCTAATGATCTGGAGGCACTATCTATATGGAGTTTGTTGCGAGATCTACACCGATCACATGAGTCTTCAGTACATCATAATCTAGAGGAATCTTTATTTGAGGTAGCATCACCGGATTTAGTTTCTGAACAACTATGAACTATATATTCTCTCTCATCCGAGCAAGGTGAGTGTAGGAATTAATGCCTTGAATCGGAAGGCAGTGAATATTGGTAGTATAGCCTTTCTATCTATTGTGGAGCAACCTTTAGCTTTGTACATTCAGTCCTTAACTAATTAGATGATTTTGTTGGATCTTTCAGATTCTAGGCATTAATTCCTCTTGATACCAGACTTGGGTTTTATAATATGAGCCTATCTAGGAATTTGTGTAGCTTGTTAGACTTTCTATCATTTCTCCCCATTTTTGCGGCTCTGATGCGTTACAAGAGGTTCTGCACTTTTTCGAGATTAGAGTAGTTCATGCTTGGAACTTTTTGTGATTCTTTTTAATGGACGTCGATCCACCATGTCTTAGAGCCTGCTTGAGATCTTTTTCAGAGTTGACACACCCCCGGGTCACTCTTACTAGTTGGGATGGGAAAGGACTAGCTGGATGGGTGGCCTTGATACCTGAGATCCTCTTCGGAGTCGACACACCACTGGGTGACTCTTGCTAGATGGACTGGGAGTGGACTGGTTGGCTGGGTGCCTTAGATTGATAGTCACACTTGCTATTTGGGCTATGGGTTGACTAGACGTGATGGTAACTTGGGATAGGAGCCATACTTTTGGTTCGTGGTACTCATTTCTTAGTAGACTTAGTTATTTTTTGTACCTGTCGGCCTTGTGGGGATCTATTTGGGTTTTATTTAAACATGTGCACGAGTGTACCTTCTAGGCTTATGGGGTCCACATAGGTTTAATTTAGATGTACGTATATTTCTTTTGGTATGCCTGTGTGCTTCTTTTCATACCCGCTTTGACATTTGTGTGTGTCTAGATTCTAATTTTTTCAAAGTGTTTTTACCTTTCTTGCTCAGTCGGTCTGTGATGCCTACTAAGTACCTTTGTTTTAGTACTCATACTGCACTCTGCACCTTTTTTGTGATGCATATCCTAGTACCAGCTACCAGCAGTGATCGTTCGTTCCATCTTTTGCAGCTTGAGATATCAAACACAAGGGTGAGTACTTGGCATCCTGTATCAGGTTGTCTCCTTCCATATATGTGTTAGCTAGTCTTTTGCGCTTGAGACAGCTTGTTGTAGTCCACTTTTGGGACTTGTATTTGTTCATATTGGCAGCTTTGTACTCGTTACTTCCAGGTTCTAGGATGGTTTATACTGTATATAGTTTTTGGTTTGTTTCGCTTTTGTCTCTTTCTCATTGTTGGTGTTATTTTTATTTAGTTCTACTATTGTACTCATTACTTGTAGTTCGGGGTACGGGTCAGTTTACCTACTAGTGGGTTATAGTAGGTATCAACATGACTCGGGAAGCTGGGTCATAACATATATAATATATAACTAATGTAAAGACGAATTAAAATACTATTGATAGCATAATTTAAATATATAACTACAATTGTACTCGACGAGCTTTCATATCCTAAAATAAATACTTTCTTTTCAAACTGAAATTTTAACTTGGCTATTTTTGTTTTAAAAGAAGAGAAAGAGAAGAAAAAATAGAGAGAGAATTAGTGAGCTTCTTATTATCAATAATATTTTTATAATTTGGGTTAATGAGTCTCCTATTTATTTAGGAAGAAAACCTTATACCACAAGGAAAATGTATTAAAATATTAGGAATGAATTAAGTTTTTTTTTTAAAAATCGTTATTACTTATCGGACCTAATCATAAAAAGAATGAACATTACATATATGACATTTTATACTATTTTTAATTAAATTTTTTTTAAAAAGAACTCAAAATCTTCATTTAAAGTAAAAATAAGGAAATATAAAAATGTACCAGAAGGAATTCAAACTTGAGAGGACATCTTGCATGAATTTTCAACCATTTACCACCAAGCTATTGCATATTTATGTGCACTTTTTTTTATTTAATTATTAATTTCAAGAAGGCCACAATAATTAAAATAATGTGAAATATGTAGACACTAAATGTTGAATTTTGGTGTTGTGTAGCTTTGTGAGCACTCTAGCAACTGCGCTATGAGTTTTCTTTATTTTTAATGGTGTTCAAAATATAATATATACCAATAAAATGTACAACTTTACCTATATATAATATAATTTTCTGACAAAAGGTATCCATTTGGACACCCTAGAGACACAGTAGCTCTGCCCTTGGTATAATCGCTTTTATAGGTCCATAGTAATCACCAAAATTTGGATTCAAGACACAATTTCATTGCTCATGGTTGATCTTGCACTACCATAACATTTCGTGTAATATTTGTATCCATAAACAAACTATAGTGTCCCTCATTGATTAAGAATATATTTTTTCTCTTTATATTGAATTATTCACGGAAATGTGTAAAAGATGTCCTTAAACTATAGTAAATTGAATAAAAATGCTCTTCGTTACTAGTTTGATCCTAAAACATCTCTATCAATGATACTTTGAACCAAAGAAAATCCCTATTGGTACTTTTTAGACATTTCTTTTTCCTAATAAATCTATTGTTTCTTTAAGCACATTATCTTTCTGATAAAATCTTATTTTTGAAGAACCATTTTTATATTTTTTCAATTTTAAATTCCCTTTGACTAATATAAAAGTGGAAAGGAATCTTTTTTTTTAAAAAAACCAAAAGTTTGAGGCTTAGATCCTCTATTATTTCCAAATCAAATATGTACATAGGTTGGTCCTAAAAAAAAGACCCAACCCACAAAAGGAAATAAAACAAAACAAAAAGAAAAGTCTTAAAAATGATATATCAAGAAGTGTGGACATCAGCACTTCCCTAAATCAATCACCGGAGGAAGAAGATGAAATATCGGAGGCGGTAAAATATCCAGCTAAACCATCTTCTCCGCAAAGCTCTGTTACCTTGGACAAACAAATTAGAATCTCGCATCGAGATATTTGTTATGCTCCATGAAGTGACACTCTTTCAAATCCATCTTCCAAGCTAAGTATTTATTTACTAAGTCTTTAATTCACTCTCTTAAAATACTTGGATCTAGTCTTGTGAGATAAATTTCTTGCACAAATTAGTGCCCATATGCCATAAAGATCGATCTTCTTGTTAGAAAGAGAGTAATTTGGATTTTTTTTTGAATGAATTGTATTACCTTCAATGATCACTATTACATGTATTTCGCTAAGAAATAAAAATAGAAAAGAAAATATCTATACAGTTGTCATCTTCTTATTTGTTTAATTCTTAAATAAATATAACCAAATAACATTCTTCACATGTTTGGCACGTGAGAAAATTTATCTAGAAACTTCCCTTTTTTTGTACAACTGTCTTTATATTAGACGGTCTAGATTTTGATTCTTCAATCTTGATCAATGCATCTGATATACCCACATCATCAAGAGAGATGTTTTCAATGTACCTAGACTTTGTCGAAGATTAATCTTCCTTGTCTGAAATCCTTTCATTTCCTTCTTCATCGTCTGCTATTTTCTGCTTTTCTATAGATTGATTTGATACATCAATATCCCCCCTCAAATTTAAAGGATATGAAATGACCCCCAATTTGTCCAATAAGAAATGATGAGACCTCAAAGAAAGAGCTTTAATGAATAAATCAGCAAGTTAAAATGTCGAGGGGACAAAAGAGAGAGTAATAAGTACGGAGATGAATTGTTGCCGGACAAAATGAAAATCCAAGTACACAAACTTCATTATCTCATGGAAGACAGGGTTTATACCTATATGGATCACCGCCTGGCTATAGGAGTAAACAATCATTGGTAAACGAAGTGGTGCAGACAAATCTGCAAGAAGTTAGACATGCCAGGTGAACTCAGTTGTGACCTTTCACATTGATCTATATTCTCCCTTAGCAGAGGATAAAGACATTGATATTTTCTTCTTTTTTTAATTTCTAGGAGACAGGTGCACCAACAAGAGTGATAAAATAACCACTGACTGACTGATGAAATGCAGGACAAGCAGCGTAGTCGGCATTGCAGAAGGCAAGCAACTCAAATGATGGATCTGAAGAGAGAAGAATACCTTGTACAGAGTCCATTTGAAGGTATCTCAAAACCCTTATGGCTGTTGAATAATTTGACTAAGTAGGATATTGCATATGTTGTCGTAATTTTAAGACAACAAATGATAAATCAGGTTTGGTGTGATTAAGAATTGATCTTCCCAACCAAACGTCTATATATAGTAGGATTAGGTAAAAGAGGGTTCTTGTGTAGATGAAATTTAGAGTAAGGGTCAAGAGAGGAAGACACAGCAGGACCACTAAGGTCAAATTCTTGTAAAAGATCCAAAGCAAATTTCCTTTGATTCACGATGAAGCCCTGTTTTTCTCAAAGAAATTCTAGACCCAAAAATAATGAATGTCCCCTAAATGTTTGACCTTGAACTATTTGTTGAGAAAATTGGTGATCTTTGAAATTTCTGTCAGGTCATCACAAGTAAGCAATATTTCATCCACATAGACAACAATGATAGAAACAAGATCTTTAGTATTCTTGAATGTTAAAACCCATACAAGCTTGGCATACCACTGTAGGGAAGCTCGTTTAAGTTCTTATAAAGACATATTTAGGATCCATACCATAGAAGGATCACGAGGAGTTGTTCCTCCAGGAAATTTCATGTAAATGTTTTCTTGGAAATCACCATGCAAAAAAACATTGTTAACATCCAGTTGTTGAACACCCCAACCCCTTTGAATAGAAAATGTATGAAGACATATAATAGTGGTCATTTTGACCGCTAAGGAGAATATGTCCATGTAATCAGTACCTTCTCTTTGAATATCCCCCCACCCCCGCACAACCAATCTGGCCTTTAACCTTGCAACTGAACCATCTAATTTATGGTTAACCTTGTAAACCCATTTACAAGGTAAAGCTATTTTTCCAGTGGGAAGTTTTACCACATCCCAAGTATTGTTAAGATCTAGGGAATTGAATTCATCATGCACAACAGCTATCTAGCAAGGATGGGCAGCAACCTGTGCAAAACTGTGGGGTTCAAGGACATTAGAATTAGAAAGAAATGCATGTTGATTGGGTAGTGATAAAGAACCAAAAGAGTAGGCAGTGGGTTTCATAGAATTAACAAAACAAGAACTAGTTAAATTAGTAAAAATAATATTGTGGGTAATATAATCATCCAGATAGCTGGGTTTGTAACTAAGTCTACTAGACCTCCTTGAGGGAATTGAAAGAGGTAAAGAAGAAGTGGGAGTCTAGAAGAGAAGAAATAGAAGAAGGAGGATTGTTAGGAGGATGACAAGGAGAAAGGGAAGATGTGAGAGAGGAGAAAGTAGGACTAGATATAGATTGAGTGGAATCTTATGTAGGAGTTGGTTGAGAGGGAGTGGCATCATCTGGAGTTTGTGGAAACGTAGAGAAAATAGGAAAGCCAGTCACAGAAAGAGAGGCAAAATGGAAATGTTGCTTATGAAATGGTACATATCTTTAGAAAAAGACTCTTTCGGTGTCTAGTTTCCTACGTTTGAAATCCTTTTTCCATGAGGATAGCCTAGAAAAACACAAGTTATATCCCTAGGAGCAAACTTAATTCTATGGTGATCTAAAGTGGAGGCATAACATAAACATCCAAAACTTCTAAGGTTCTCATATGAACGAAAATCACCAAAACCATTTCATAAGGATTACTCCTTACTTGGTGTAATCTTGATGGAAGTGTGTCGATCAAGTGAGTGGTTGTTATGAGGCACTCACTTAACTGGTAATATGTAAATGTTACTGAAACATCAAGCCTCTAGAAAGCTCTAGAAGATGTCTATATATTCTTTCCAGGATCCCATTTTGTTGAGGAGTACCCACACAAGAAGTCTAATGCAAATACCCTGAGATTTAAGAAAGAGTGCCTCTTGATTACATGTCCCTAACTCCATATCATTATCGGATCTTATGCATTTAACTTGTGTTTGGAATATTCTTTCAATCATAGTAAAAAAAAATTGTAACTCCTTATATAGCAGTTAAGTTTGATGTTAGTCCAGAAACTCTCTCAGAACCCTTGTCAGTCTCTACTCCAGTCGGTGACCCAATTATAGCTAGACGACTATACAAATATTGCCTTGTCATAATCTCTCAGAAAGTCACCTCAGCAAATCTTGTAGAGTCAGAAATGGTAGACTTCGATTTCATTCTAGGCATGGATTGGTTACATTCCTGTTATACCTTAGTCGATTGTAGAACTAGGATTGTTCGTTTTCAGTTTCAAGACGAACCAATCTTAGAATGGAAAGGTAGTAGCTTTGCGCCTATGGGTCGATTCATTTCTTAACCTAAGGCCAGAAAAATGATTTCTAAGGGTTATCTCTATCATCTAGTTTGGGTTAAGGATTCAAACTCTGAAACTCCAACTCTTGAGTCAGTTCCCGTGGTTAACGAGTTTCCAGAAGTGTTCCCAGAATATTTTCCCAAAGTTTCTCCCAAAAGGGAAATCGACTTTGGAATTGATCTCCTTCCAAATACCCAGCCTATTTCTATTCCTCCTTACAGGATGGCTCCAGCTGAGCTTAAGAAATCGAAAGAGCAGTTGAAATACCTTCTAGATAAGAGCTTCATAAGACCTAGTATTTCGCCATGGGGTGCACCGGTGTTGTTCCTGAAAAAGAAAGATGGTTCTCTCAGAATATGCATTGACTATAGGCAGTTGAAAAAGGTCACAATCAAGAATAAGTATCACATCCCCAGGATTGATGACTTGTTTTACCAACTTCAGGGTGCTAGTCATTTCTCAAAGATAGACCTCAGATCGGGTTATCATCAGCTCAAAGTCAGAGATAGTGACATTCCGAAGATAGCCTTTAGAACTCGGTATGGTCATTATGAATTTGCAGTTATGCCATTTTGACTAACCAATGCTCTTGCAACTTTCATTGATTTGATGAACAGAGTGTTCAAGCAGTATTTAGACTTGTTCGTTATTGTCTTTATTGATGATATCCTCATTTACTCCACGAATGAGGAAGAGCATGTGAGTCATTTGAGAGTTGTTCTGCAAACTCTCAAAGATCGCCAGTTATTCCCCAAATTTAACAAGTGCAAGTTTTGGGTACAATCAGTTGCTTTCCTTGGGCATATAGTATCCAACAAAGGGATCCGAGTGGATTCCCAGAAAATAGAAGCAGTGAAACAATGGCCCTGACCTACCTCTCCAACATATATTAGAAGCTTTTTAGGCCTAGCATGTTATTACAGAAGGTTCGTGGAAGGATTTTCATCCATAGCCTCGCCATTGACTAGGTTGACTCAAAAGATGGTCAAGTTTCAGTGGTCAGATGATTGTGAGAAAAGCTTCGCTGAATTGAAAACTACTCCTATTTTGACTCTACAAGAGGGTTCAGATGGCTATGTGATTTATTGTGACGCATCTAGAGTTGGCCTAGGTTGTGTCTTAATGCAGCGAGGTAATGTTATAGCCTATGCTTCTAGACAACTTAAGGTGCATGAGAAGAATTAACCAAATCATGACCTCGAGTTTGCAGTGGTGGTGTTTGTACTTAAGATTTGGAGACACTACTTATATGATGTTCACGTAGATGTGGTCACATACCATAAGAGCCTTTAATATGTGTTTACCCAAAAAGAGTTAAATCTTTGCCAGAGAAGATGGCTTGAGTTCCTCAAGGATTATGACATGAGTGTGCATTACCATCCTGGTAAGGCGAATGTAGTAGCAGATGCCCTTAGCAAACTATCTATGGGTAATGTAGCACATGTTGAGGAAGAAATAAAGAAACTAGCGGAGGATGTTCATAGGTTTACTCGTTTAGAATTTCGCCTTATGAGCATATCAGATGGTGGTGTGACAGTTCAAAATAGATCAGAATCTTCATTGGTAGTGGAGGTTAAGGAAAAGCAAGATAGTGATTCGATATTGCTCAAACTCAAGGGTGCAGTCCATCAACAGAGAGTTGAGGTATTCTCCCAAGGGGGAGATGGTGGGCTTCCCTCCCAGGGTCAATTATGTGTTCCTAACGTGGGTGAGTTGAGACGGAAGATTCTTGCAAAAGCCCATAACTCCATGTATTCTATTCATCCAGGCACCACTAGGATGTACCGTGATCTGCGGGAAGTCTATTGGTGGATTGACATAGAAAGAGATATAGCAGATTTTGTGGCTAAGTGCCCCAATTGCTATCAAGTGAAGGTAGAACATCACAGACCAGGAGGTATGACTCGAGAGATTGACATTCCTACTTGGAAGTGGGAACTGATCAATATGGATTTCATCACAGGTTTACCTCATACTCGCAGACTGCATAACTTCATTTGGGTGATAGTTGATAGAGTCACTAATTCTTCTCACTTTTTGGCTGTCAAGACTACAGATTCGATAGAGGAGTACGCCAAGCTTTACATTAATGAGATAGTTAGTTTGCATGTGGTTCCTTTGTCTATCATCTCAGATAGAGGTCTTCAGTTTACCTCTCATTTATGGAGGTCATTTCGAAAGGTCTTGGTACTCAGGTTAATCTTAGCACTGTGTTTCATCCACAGACGAATGGTCTGGCAGAGCGTACCATTCATACCTTAGATGACATATTGAGAGCTTGTGTGATCGACTTCAAGGGTAGTTGGGAAGTTCACCTTCCTCTTATAGAGTTCGCCTACAATAATAGCTACCATTCCAACATTCAGATGGCCCCTTATGAGGCATTGATGGGGCGGGGCGTTGATATAGATCTCTTGTTCGTTGGTTTGAAGTAGGTGAAGCAGCCTTGATAGGGCTAGATTCAGTCCATTATGTTATGGAGAAACTGCAACTCATTCGAGATAGACTTAAGACAACCTAGAGTCGCCAGAAGTCTTATGCAGATGTAAGGAGAAGGGAACTAAAGTTCCAAGTTGATGATTGGGTTTTCTTGAAAGTGTCACATATGAAAGGGGTGATGAGATTTGGCAAGAAAGGGAAGCTCAATCCTAGATATGTAGGCCCCTTACAAGATTCAGAAAATGATTGGTAAGGTGGCTAATGAATTAGGGTTGCCAGCAGAATTAGTAGCAGTGCATCTAGTCTTTCACAATTCACTATTGAAGAAGTGTGTGGGTGATCCAGCATCCGTAGTTCCATTAGAGAGTGCGGTTGTATAAGATAGTCTTTCTTACGAGGATGCACCAGTTGAGATTCTTGATCGACATGTTAGAAGATTGAGAAACAAATAAGTCGCTTCAGTCAAGGTTTTGTGAAGGAGTTAGTCCGTAGAGGGAGCTATTTGGGAAGGAGAAGCAGCCAAGAAGTCCAAGTATCCCCACCTCTTGCCTTTCGATTCCACTCCAGATTAAGGTAATAATTCCACTTCAGTTTTACAGTCATTCATGTGTAAAATCAGTTTAGCATCATGTTCCTTCAGTCTGTACCTACATTTTTAGCGTAGTTGCATGTTCTTTGAACTTAGTTCAGTCAGAAATCAACTTCCAATGTTTAGTGGTAGGGCTGCAACTCATCCCCTCCATTTTTGTTAGTTTAGTCTTCATTCGAGGGCAAATAATACCAAGGGGGAGATATTGTAACACCTCGAAAACCAGACCCAAATTTTCCTTTCTAGAAAACTACCTAAAGCAGTGAACCACAACAGGGTTCACGGACCGTGATAGGATCCACGGTCTGTTGACCTGCCCATGGTCTTTACTTGGAAGTCACTAGGCCCAGACGTCAGACCACAGGCACCTTCATGGTCCGTGGTCTTGACGACTGGCCGTGGTGGCATCTGTGACATCTAGGCAGTAGCTTCCCTAGCATATCCCTCAGACACCCCAAGTCCATGTAAGGACCACGGGGACCTTCACGGTCTGTGGTCCTGAAGATGGGTCGTGGGGACGTCCGTAAAGCCTAACCAGTAGCCCCCTAAATCCTAAGCCACCAGACCCCAGCCCAAGTGAGGACCACGAGGACCTTCACGGTCTGTGGTCCCTCACACGGGCCATGGTAAGGCTCATGAGATAGACACTCAGTTCAGTAGTCACCAACTGAAAACCACGACCCAGTTCATGGTATATGGTCCCTTTCACGGTCCGTGAAGGTGGCCGTGGTAAGCCCCATCTACAACTTAAGTCACGGGTCTTTTGGTCTTTTGGTCTTTTTCCTATTTCGTTGGACCCCTAAACTATGTGGTTTTAGTCAGTTTTAGACTAGAAACATAACTAGAACTTACCTAAGTCAGATCTTTAATCAAAACTTAGAAAACTGGAAGCGAAAGAGGAGAAAAGGTCAAACAACCCTAGCTCAAGAACGTAGCAAGTTTCCTTCAGTTCCACCCCTGAAATCGAAGGAGTTCTTAGTGGAATTCGTCACTAGGTATGTGGGATTTCACTAGTGGGTTCCTTTCGCCCATTAGGTCCCTAGATTTCAGTCAGATTCTTGATTCCCTATTATCAACTAGACCTAGGGTTTCTAGATCTATAACATATAATCATGAATTAGTTATTTAAATGTTCAAAATCAAATTATCATGTTATTTCTTCATTTATTGTATGAATTTCAGAACCCTTGCTATGTATTTCTTTAGTTCTTGAATTACACATGTTAGGTCAGATATTTCAGTATTTCAGCTTTACATGCCTTAGTCTTAGATGTGTCATTATCAGTATATTAATATGCATTCTCAGTTTCTATGTCAATTTTGAGCTATCTAGTATACTACAGAAATTCAGACTTAATGTGTTAATCATTTAATCTATTGGGAGTAGCATAATACCGAGTTGGACTAAGGTCAGTCGCCCATATAGTCCAAGAACTATGAGCCACCTAGGCTGTAAGTCCCTTCTGTGGGCATCATTTTAGTGATCATGCCAGCATGCCTCTACACCTTTGTCGGGTGTATTGGGTCCTCTCGATGGGGCTTATTCATCGAACTACACATTTAGCTCATGTGGTTTTATTATTGGTTATTAGTAGCTCCCACAGTTCAGTCAGACTACACTGGATTGACCACATTTCAGTATTTTCAGTATTTAGCATCAACATGTCTAAATTTGGTCATTGAATTCAATTAGCTCAGTATTCAGTATCTATATCATGTTCAGATTATACTCTTCCTTTATTGGTTTGTTCAATTATATGTTTATTTCAGCTTTACTCTATCCTACATGCTCAGTACCTTTCAAGTACGGAAGAATACTCTGCTACATCTTCTTGTGATGTAGGTTTAGATTCTCGGTATCCTGATCACGCTTAGATCGATTCCCAATCTCCAGTTCAGCAGCATCAGTGGTGAGTCCTCATTCTTCAAGGACAATAGTCATGTTATCTTCAGTTTTCATTATTTTAGTTTCAGTTTTGCTAGACTTAGTTGGGGCATGTCCCAGCACTTCTAGTCAGTTAGAGGCTATTTCCAGACATCGTTAGATTCAGCTTAGTATTTGAGTGTTATGTGTCTTTTGTATTAATCTCTCAGATTTGATATTCAATTTTAGTAAATGGGTATCCCCCAACATTTTAGATTTATTTATGATTAGCTTCCGCATTAGTTTTATTTCTCAGTTTATCTTTAGTATGCTCATGATTATGCCAACAGGGTTAGCTTGGGGTCACTTATGATCATAGGTCATGTGTCCCCGTCTCGGGTAGCTTGGGGCTTGACACTTAACTTTGAAATTAAAATTATTATCAAATATTTATCATTCTTCAATTTGGTATATATAAAGAAATATTTTATTAATTTTTTTTTATCATTATCTAAATGAAATAAATGACAAATTATTATTACTAGTAGTATTATATATATATATATATATATAACTTTTTGGGAACGTGCGTTGCACGTATTTCCCTTGTAATTACTACAAGATTTCTATATAATTAAAAAAAATGAATTTCATAGTATAACATATGCATGTATTTCACGCTACTTAGTATAAATATTTGTATATGATTTAAATACAATTAAAATATGTATAAACAGTTATTCATAAAATTAAGTAATCAAAAGAGAAGGAGTGTAACACCAAATTAAAGCTTAACATCAAATGGACAATATGACAATTATATCAAATAGTTTTAAGAAATTGTATCATTTTGATACGTAGATTTCACATGGGTTATTAGTTGTGAAGATGTCATATAATGTTTGAAGAGAATATATAAAAAAATTTCAATATCCATTACATTATTATAGCATTAGAATAAATTATACAACTTCAGATGTACATTATGTTCATCCCACAAATATTCGAAAATAAAATGAAATAGAGTAAACTAAAAACAATAAAATAGATAATGAATTCTTAAAATTTTAAATAACAAAAATTAAAGAGAGAAACATTTTTTGTTTAAAAGAATGGAGGAACATCCTCAATAACTAACGAAAGCATAATTAGATTTACCTCTTTTTTGTTGCATATGTGATGAGAAATAACATCCATCAACAATTATACATTAGAATAACTAAGTGTATGCATTAGCATAAAGTGACTGTGATGAGCAATATAATTACATCCACCCATGATCATCCATCAACAATTATACACCGGAATAACAAAGTGTATGCATTAATATAAATTGATTTTGAAAACAACTTTTTGATATGTATAATTATAAGTCATGAATTATAAAAGTAATTTAAAAATTGAAGATATGCATAACATCTATGAGAATTAGATTGGTTAAAGTTGGTATATGTAAAGTTTCTGACTAAAATCTAAATATGTGTGTCATATTTAGATGTCTAGTAATTCAAAGGACACTTTGTTGTTTAATCTTTAAGGATATTTCAGTTTTTAAAGGATATAATTTACTGCCTTTTGTTGTTACGAAACACTTCATCTACAAAACTCCGTTTTAGAATTCTGTGAATTAATTCTATCTAGAAATATAATGGATTAATACCATATAATTATTATTTAATATTTTATTAATTAGTTTTTTAATAATATTTAAATTTGGTGAAGGGGTAAAATCATAATCCAACTTTGAAGTTAAGATCCTCCCACTTATAATAATATATGATATATATATATATATAGAAATTATTAAAATGTTGTTATTAGGAAAATATCATGTTTAAAAGGAAGAAAAACAATATGTTCAATAGACAGAGGATATTTTTGACCCAAAAGTAACAATAGTGGAATTTTTGAAAACAATAGATTGACGGTAGGGACATTATGGACCAAACTTTGACATAAGACATATTAGTTCAATTTTTCGCATAGCTTAAGGAAATTTTGACCATTTTCCAAATTATTTATTGAGAGTGACCTCACGCACATGAAAAATAGGATTGCAAGGTAAAACACGTCGAATTACCCACTACATGTGAGATACACGGTAAGCCTAATCCAAGAAGAAGTATCTAAATACACGGCTTTCGAGTATATTTTTTATCATAAAAAAATATTATCATCCATTTTTTTTCTCTCTGAATAGTTTCTGGGCAATTGTTTGTGCAATCCTCAAATTAAACCTTCAGTCATGAGTGCACTTATTTGTAAGTAACTGTGAAATCTTGTGTGGGGAGCGATCAACCACAACGATTGCATCTCTATAAAGCCGGAATCACTTTTAAGACATAAGTTTGCCACAAAACAATGTAATTATTGGTTTACTATTTTTAGTTCATGTCTAGTATCAATATTCACTATTTGTTTTCTAATATTTTTCCTATTCAGTTGCTACCAACGGGTTTGTGGTATGACAATTTACAAGAAAATGATTTAAAGACTAAATGTTAACAATTACGCACTCCTTAATAAACAATTGACGTAAGTAGTCTCATTAATAAACTTAACATGGCTAACAGTGGGTATCTGGAAAATATCTCATGAATGTCATAAGGAGATTTGGTTTTTCAGAAAGATTGTTTGACATGATAGTGAAATCGATCAGCAATAACTAGGATCCAATAGTGATGAATGGACAATCCTTTGAATTTTTCCAGTTATCAAGAGGTTTGAAACAAGGAGATCCTTATTCCCTACTCTATTAATAAATGCAACAGAAGTTTTGTCAAGAAGCCTAAATAGAGTAGTTGATGATGCTGAATTTAATGTTTTTGGGATACAAAAATGGAGTCCATCTATAAATCATTTATCTTATGCAGATGATACCATTTTGTTGTGTTCTAGACACCCTACATCTATGAGTAAGATTATAAAGGTTTTGAGAAATTATGAGACTATTTCAAGACAAATGATTAACATAAATAATAATATTTTCTAATTGCATGAGAAGGTGCCTACAGGGTTGTGCAATCAGACAAAAAGGATTACAGGAGTGAGACGAAGAAATTTCTCTTTTACATATGTTGGATGTCTTATTTTCTATGGGATGAAGAATAAAGGCCTTTTGGAAGATTTCAAGACGGCAGCCAAAATGATGAACTTGTGGTGGAATAAACTCATGCCATATGGTGGAAGGTACTTATTAATAGACCATGTCCTACCGTCTATGCCTAAATATTTGTTTTAAGCTATGAACCCCCTAGTGAGTTTGTTAGATCAACTTTTTTTTGATAAGTTCTTCTAGGGCAATGGCATTGGTTCAAAGAATAAATGTTGGGTGTCTTGGGATAGTATGTATTATCCAATAGAAGAAGGGAGACTGAGATTCAGGTCGTTACATGATGTATCCAAGACTCTCTTCGGTAAGTTTTGATGGAATTTTACAACAACCACTTCATCTTTGTAGAGTTCATACATGTGGAATAAGTATTACGAGAAGTTTCACCCAATTATAGCGGAAAGATAGGGTGCATTCCATGTGTAGAGAAAGATGACACCAATAAGAAAAGAGTTGGAGCACAATATCTAATGGTAGAATCAAGCAAGAAATTCTGATTTTATAATTGGGCAAAACAAGGATATTTATATTATGCGGAAGGTGATACTGGTAATGAGGAGGAATTAGAGGTGAAGGATTTCATCACAAGATGAGGATGGCATGAACAGAAATTGCATGCAAAAGTATCAAAAATAAGTTGGAATACATTATGGAGGGTATAAAACCCCCTAGCAATGATCATCAATACAATATTCTTTGGTGGATGGGTAATACCCAAGAAAATTCCACTGTTAAATAAGCATAGAAGCAAATGAAAAAGCAGGAAATCAAAGTAGATTATGGGTATATTTGGGCTAAGGGAGTTCCTTTTAAGGTGAATAATTTCTTATGAAATGTGTGGAAAAAGAGAATACCTATGGATGATAATCTAAAGAGATGAAGATTCACAGTGTCAAGATGTTGATGTTGTCAAACAAGGGAGGAAGAAACAATGCCACACATTTTTTCTAACAACCTCTATAGCCAATAGCTTTGGAGGCAATTTGTTATTTTTGAACATATAAAAATGGAGGGGATGCATCTACAATAAATAATAATAGCATGTGAAAACACAACGATTCACCAAAATTACAATGGATATAAAGAAAAATGCTTGCAATATTCATGTGGACAATCTAGAAGAGGAGGAATAATATTAAACATGGAGAAAATACTTATCTCAGTGGAATGGTGATGCAAGTATAACATTTGTCTAGGAAGTTGGTGAAATGGGTACACCCATGGATATACCTGGAGACAATACTGTGGCCTGATATAGTTCAGAATCTTAAGTGTTACAAACCAAAGATTCACTTTCATAGTGTAATTCGGAGGCCACCAATTCACATTAGTTGAACTTTCACACAAATGGGACAGCTAAAGGGATCAAGGACTAGGTTCATATGGATTCTATCTAAAGAATTCTCAGGGAGACCTTATGTATGCTAAGGCTAGAGGAATTGGTAATGCTACAAACAAACAGACTAAGTCAGTACCAATTTATGTTGCATTGTAGTTTTTTTTTTGGGAGAGGGAACTAGAAGACATCATAATTGAAATTGACTCATTAAGCCTTTTGAAAATGAAGCAAGAGCAGTGGGGGTACCGTTGCAGCTAGTGGAAAGAGTGGATATCATAACGAAGAGACTACAACAATTAAACTCACATATCATTCATACATTATTCAGAGAAGTAAACAATGTGTCAGATCTATTGGCAAATGAGGTGGTGAATTCAAAGAAAACAAAGGACCATAGAAAATTGTCGATTACCAAGCGACATAATGAAGCACATAAATAGTGACAAAGCACAAATCTCAACATTGTGTTTCAGAACATGGAGAATTACTATTCATCATTAAAATATGGACAAAAGCATCAACAAAGAAGGACAAGCAATCAAAAATAGCAGCCACATGGCAACAAAATAATTTACAAAACCTATCTATGGTATGAAACCATAATACACAACTACAAATTTAAGCATGTTGACTTACAAGAATACATTATATATGTAATAAAAGCTAAACAAAAATGCTTTAGCTATCAGAAAGTTTCCCAAAAAATAGGCAGTTGGATCGAAGACAACCATTAGAATTCAAGAATGTTTGAAGAGAGTGCGGTACCACCTCAGCTTCATTTGGTCATGAAGACAGAAAATAAGGAGGTCAGTGTAAAAGGGGAGTTGTCACGACCCAGACCATCGTGATTGGCACCCACACTAACCCTCCGGTGGGAGAACCATTACTACAACCCAACTAAGCAGCCTTAACCAAAATACTACACATTTGAAGATACGGAAGAAGGTTTAAATGACAATAAAAATGGAGTCTCCATAAACTCCAAGGTTTTAACAAACAACTAACCAAACTAATGCGGAAGAACAGCCCTTAGAACCTGAAAGTCATGTTACAAATACTCTACTAACAACAAGTCTAAGAACAAGGGGTACAACCCTGAAACAAACAAACACCTTAAACAATTAGTCTGAGTCCGAAAAGAGTGGACTTAAACAAAAGAAATCCATGGCAGCCTAAAAGAACTGGCTCACCCTTGAATCTGGTCACGCTCAACAGTCACCTAACTGAGGTCTATCAATAGTCACCTGAAGATGCCCTGTATTCAACAATGAACAAGCAAGTGCAATATCAGTACATAACCACAGTGTACTAGTAGGGTCACGCGGCTATCCCACGAAGTGCAACATACATAAGTCATTACAACAATATAATAACAAGCATATACCGAACATACACAATATCGATATCATTTACGAACAACGAACAACGAACAACTTCACATTTATCAAGATATATACAGTTACATCAAATCAATGGTCCTCTCATGGAACCCACACCCAAAATGTTAGCATACCGAAACGTGGTACCCGATCCAATGGCTATGCCAGAACGTGGCAACCGATCCCATATTTAACCCAAAAGGTGGCAACCAATCCAATGTTTATACCAGAACGTGGCAACCGATCCTAGTTAGTGTGTCAGATCGTGACACCCGCCCATTAAACAAACCAAAATCACAATCACAATGTATATTCTCACAATCATACAACAAGAGGGGATTCCAATACTCAGGAAATAGAAGAAACCTTAGCGCTAATAAGAGAAACATGAACTCAAATAGGTGTTCTAAAGGAAATAAAAACGATGACTTATAAAGAGAAGTTTGACAAAAAAATTATCTTTATTTGTCCACCAAATTTAGTAAAATGTTCGACAAATATCAGGACCCTAGTCAACCCCGAGATAGGAAATTATATACTAGTTTTGAACCCAACAATGAAGGACAATCCAAATGTGTTATCAATGACAATAAGGAATACTCCTATGCTAACCCTACCAAACCTAAACTGCTCAATGAATTTTATAGTGTGGAACTATAGAGGAGGTAATGGTCCAGACTTTAGGAGAAATTTTAGATCCTTACTGGATTGTCATAAACCACCCTTAGTAACCTTGTTAGAAACAAAAATGCAAAAAACCAAGTCTTATTGGATGATTTCCCATTCAACAAAATGATTGAGGTCTTGGTAGTGGACAACTCTGGTGGCATCGTCGTTCTATGGGATGATAACCTGGTGGAGCTTGACGAAATTGCAATCAGCGAGCAAGAAATACATGTAATGATCAAGGTATGTTGAAACAATGATTTTTGTCAATTTGTTTGTATTTATGTGAGTTGCTATTGTTACTTAAGCAAAATTCTATGGAATAACCTTCATAGAATTAAGGACAACTACTCTAGAAAATGGCTAATAGGCAGGGACTTCAACAAGCTTTTGAATAATACTAACAAACTTGGCGGGAATCCCCAAAACAATTCCAGTATAAGGGATTTTTGTGATGTAGTAAATTACTAAAAACTTATCTATAAGGGATTTAAAGGTAATCGTTACACATGGTTAAATAATACATTCAAAAATAAAAAGAAAATAGCCTCATATTTGTGTGACTTGATCTCTTTCTTGCTAATGAAGAATGGCTAAAGAATTTCCTGATGCCCAAGTCCTTCACCTACCTAGAACTCTTTCGAACCACTACACACTCTTATCCCTATTTAGAGACAATTCCTCTTTTAGAAAACGTATCTTTTTAGATTTGAAACAATGTGGTGCTCACACCCGTACCTCCCCAATATTAGTGATAATATCAAGAAATGATCACAATCTTCCTGTAACATCCGACAATTTAAAAATGAATATGAAGAAGCTTGAAATTTGGAAATAGTCTTTTTTTTTGAAAAAATTTAAAATCTGGAAATTTGGCAGTCCAGAATCTGGAAAATTTGGCTAAGTTCAAAAATTTGGAAATTTGGCTAAGTGTGGAAATCAGTGAGTTTTTGGCCAACTTTGAGCAGTCATAACTCCTAGCTCAGGATGAGTTAGGAGTAGTTCCAGTTATGGTTTCGAAGCTTGTGGAACGATCTTTCCAACGCCACTGAGTTTGCTCAATTCCGAGTTCTTATGAGCGAGCTATGATCTTTGAAAGTTGGGCAGTTGGCAGGGATTCCGTTCCGGAAATTTAAGGGCGTTTTGGTCTTTTCACAAATCATTTCTTTTGAGCTTATATTGTTGTATTAGGCTGATATTTGGATCATTCTGTCCCATTTTGAAAGAGAAAAAGTTAGGGTTCAAGAGAAGAAGAAGAGAAGAAGGAGAAGAAGAAGAGAAGAAAGAGGAGATCAACAAGATTGGTCAAGATCATTGTGGATTTTCGTCGGGGGTGATCCCTATCAAGGTATGTGAGTCTTTAGTGTGGGTTTATCCTTTCCCCCCACATACCAAGCTCGTTTTTATGATTTGAGAAGAGATTGGATTTGTTGTTGAAGTTGTTAGTTGTTGTTGATGTTGTTAGTTGTGTTGTTGAAGTTATTGTTGGTTGTGGGACAGGATTGGGCTGTGTATTTGAGTTGTGACCTATTGTATATTGAGGGATTTTATGATCCTTAGTGTTGGTTGGTTCATACCCCCACACACCAACTCGTTTTTAATTCCAAGAGAAGATTTATTGGTTGTTGAAGTTGTAGTGGTGTTGTGTTGAAGTTCTTGCTGATTTAGTACAGATTTCTGGCTGTGATTTTTGAGTTGAATCTATTGTATAATAAGGGTCTTTATGATTCTAAGTGTTGCTGCTGAAACCTTGAGGTTGAGAGGGTTTAGAATTGGAAAGAAACAAGGGGAAAAAGTCGGATTTTTGGGGAAAAAGGGGCTGGGCTGTTGCACCTCTCCTAGTGCCAAGGACACCAATCCTTCCCTTTCATTCACCATTTCTTTTTTTATACATGTTCCTAGGTATTATACCTATGTTTCCTAGTTGTTTCCAACACTCCAAGGTACTTCCAAAAGTCAAGTAAAACTACAAGTCAAGTGAAGTTAGTTTCCAAGTCAAGTGAAGTTAGTTTCCAATTCAAGTGAAGTTAGTTTCCAAGTCAAGTGAAGTCAAGCTTAGAAGTAAGTAAGTCAAAGCAAGTCTTTAAGGTTTTCCAAGAGTCTTCATTGAGCGTTTTAACTTCATTCTAAGGCTCAAGTTCCAAGTTAAGTATTGAGTTTCAAGTCAAGTCAAAAGTTAAGAGTTTCATGTTAAGTTAAGAGTTTCACATCAAGCCAAGAGTTCAAGTAAAGTAAAGAGTTTAAAGTTGAGTTCTTTTCTCAAAGTTATTAGGGAACTATGTATTCCCAAAGAAGTTTTAAAGAAATGTTTTTACATTTAAACAAGGTTGGAAACTGAGATTTCCAAAAAGCCTTCGGGCTAGTTTTTGAGTAATTATCTCATATCAGCAGAAAGAAATATGTTTTAAAAACATAAGAGCCAGTACATTTTTGGGAGTAGTATCGAGCACCGAATTGGGGGAGCGTTCAAAGAACCCACAGCCCCCATAGAACCATGTTAGCCACCATGGGTAGAAAAAGATCATACTTTTTAGATGAATCCTTTTCAGATTAGACTAGTGGATCCATTAGGCAGTTCAGGTCTTATACCTTTGGCCGGGTATAAGATGCTCTGGCAGCGTGAGGTCGATCGCTGTATCATCACTATAGCTCTTATGTGATGGTTGTCGGTTAGAGAAGCTCCCACAGCAGTTATTGTATTTTTCATACACAGAGATTATTGTATTTTTTATATACATCAGTTCATTGTATTTTTATACACATTTCAGGCTTATTGTATCCTTGTATACACACAGAGTTCATAGCATGTTTTAAGCAATCTTTCTTTATATCGCACTTGTTTTAAATTGCCTTATATTGAAAGAAGTCAGTCAGGTTGAGTTAAGTTGAGCCAGGTAAGCTATTCAGTTTCTTCCAGTTTTCCTTCTAGCCTTTGTTGCTTAGTTTTCCAGCTTGCATACTCGTACATTCCATGTACTGATGTCAGTTGGCCTGCATCGTTTGATGATGCAGATTCAAGTACCCCGGATCAGCATCCTGCACGTCGTTGATCCAGCTGAGCACTCCAGAGTCAGTGGTGAGCCTCCTTGCATTCCGGAGGACTCAATTATTTTGTGTTCTTAGTTTTTGTTTTATTAGGATGTTGCGGGGTCTGTCCCAACATCCATCTCAGTATTTTAGAGGCTTCATAGACAGACAGTCAGTCAGTTAGTTTTGAGTCTCTCATCTATATATATATGTAAATATTCTATTTTGAGATTCGAGTTGCCTTTATGGCCATATTTTATAAGTTAAGTTGTTTTGTAATATTGCATTGCATTGAGTTATTCTGTTGAGGTTTCCGCTGAGTTAAGAAAGCCAGGCCAAGGGTTCGCTTGGGGCTAGAAATAGTCTCCGGGTGCCGGTCCCGCCCAGGGTGTAGGCTCGGGGCGTGACAAACTTGGTATCAGAGCACAGAGTTCAGGAGTCCTAGGGAGTCTATGAAGCCGTGTCTGTAGAGTCCTAGTTATCGGTGTGAAGCGCGCCACATCTATAATTGGGAGGCTGCAACATTTAGGAAGATTTCTCATTTCTTTCACACTCATTTCATGCGTTAGAGTTGATCTCTAAAAAGTTTCTTTCTAATCCATGCTTGCGCGTGTTTCAGATAGTCATGCCTCCACGAAGAGTTGGTAGAGGGCGTCTTCCTAGACGTTATGTTGATGAGCAATAGTTACCCTATGCACCGGGAGTGCAAGATCAAGGGGAAGTTTCTAATGCCGAGTTCAGAGAGGCAATTAGAATGTTGAGTCAAGCTGTAGCAAATCAGATTGGTCAGCAAAGAGGAGCTCGACATGAAGGAGCTGACACTTCAAGGATTCGTGAGTTCTTGGGGATGAATCCTCCGAGTTTCATGGGTTTGAGCACTACTGAGGATCCAGAGGATTTCATTGAGGAGTTGAAGAAGATTTTTGATGTGAAGCATGTGGCAGATATTGAGCGGGTTGAACTAGCTGCTTATCAATTGAAGGATGTTGCTAGAACTTGGTTCGACCAGTGGAAAGGGGGCAGAGCTGAGAATGCACCACCTACAAGTTGGGCCGATTTTGAGGAAGCTTTCTTGGGGCATTTCTTTCCTCGAGAATTGAGAGAGGCCAAGGTACGTGAGTTCCTCACACTTAAGCAGGAGTCCTTGAGTGTTCATGAGTACAGTTTGAAGTTCACACAATTATCCCGCTATGCTCCGGAGATGGTTGCGGACATGAGGAATAAATGAGCTTGTTTGTTGCTGGGTTGTCTCGGTTGTCGAGCAAGGAAGGTAGGGCTGCAATGCTTATCGGGGACATGGACATATCAAGGTTGATGGTTTATGTGCAGCAGGTTGAGGAAGAGAAGCTGAGGGACAGAGAAGAGTTCAGAAATAAGAGAGCTAAGATCGGGAACGAGTCCGGGCAGCAGAGAGGTAATTCAAACCGTTCCTCCTTTCAGCAAAGGCAAAAGGGACCTGCTCCATCATTTGCTAGAGCACCTGCACCCAGATACAGAGGTGAATTTAATGTTCAGAATTCGAAGGACTTCAGGGCTAGACCAGCACAATCTTCGGGTAGTGTGGCGCAAGGGAGTAGTAAGCCTCCTGTTTGCGCCAAATGTGGTAGGAACCACTCAGGTATTTGTCGAGATGGCTCCATTGGTTGTTTCAGGTGTGGTCAGAATGGACATTTCATGCGAGAGTGTCCAAAGAATAGGCAGGGTAATGGAAGCAATAAAGCACAGTCTTCTTCAGTTGTTCCACCAGACAGGACGGCACCTAGAGGAGCTACTTCTAGTGTAGGTGGAGGAGCAAACCGCCTTTATGCTATCACCAGTCGCCATGAGCAAGAGAATTCTCCGAATGTTGTCACTGGTATGATCAAAGTCTTTGCTTTTGATGTGTATGCTTTGCTAGACCCAGGAGCGAGTTTATCTTTTGTAACTCCTTATGTTGCAAATCAGTTTGAGGTTCTTCCTGAAAGACTTTGTGAACCCTTTTGTGTTTCTACACCTATTGGGGAGTCTATTCTAGCGGAAAGAGTTTATCGTGATTGTCCTGTTTCTATCAATCACAAGAGCACCATGGTTGATTTGGTTGAGTTAGACATGGTAGATTTTGATGTCATTCTAGGTATGGATTGGCTTCATGCTTGTTATGCATCGATAGATTGTAGAACTCGAGCAGTCAAGTTTCAGTTTCCGAATGAGCCAGTCATAGAGTGGAGTAGCAGTTCAGCAGTGCCTAAAGGTCATTTTATTTCGTACCTTAAGGCAAGAAAGTTAGTTTCGAAGGGTTGTATCTATCACTTAGTCCGAGTTCATGATTCTAGTGTTGAGATACCTCATTTCCAGTCAGTTCCTATAGTAAGAGAGTTTCCAGAAGTGTTTCCTGATGATCTACCCGGAATTCCTCCTGAGAGAGAGATAGATTTCGGCATAGATCTCATTCCAGATACTCGTCCTATCTCTATTCCGCCATATAGAATGGCACCAGCAGAGTTGAAAGAGTTGAAAGAGCAGTTGAAAGATCTCCTAGAAAAGGGTTTCATTCGACCGAGTGTCTCACCTTGGGGTGCTCCGGTTTTGTTTGTGAAGAAGAAAGATGGTTCCCTTAGAATGTGTATAGATTACCGCCAGTTGAACAAGGTTACCATCAAGAACAAGTACCCTCTTCCGAGGATTGATGATCTTTTCGATCAGCTTCAGGGTGCCACTTGTTTTTCAAAGATTGACCTCCGATCCGGCTATCATCAGTTAAGGGTAAAGGAAAGTGATATCCCAAAGACAGCTTTCAGAACCAGGTATGGTCATTATGAGTTTTTGGTCATGTCCTTTGGTTTGACTAATGCGCCTGCAGCTTTCATGGATTTGATGAATAGAGTCTTCAAACCTTATTTAGATATGTTTGTTATTGTCTTTATTGATGATATACTAGTCTATTCAAGGAATGAAGAAGATCATGCTAGTCATCTCAGAACAGTTCTTCAGACTTTGAAAGACAAGGAGTTGTATGCTAAGTTCTCTAAGTGTGAGTTTTGGCTTAAGTCTGTGGCATTCCTAGGCCACATTGTGTCCGGTGATGGAATTAAAGTTGATACTCGGAAAATTGAGGCAGTGCAGAATTGGCCTAGACCCACATCTCCAACTGAAATTAGGAGTTTCTTGGGATTAGCTGGCTATTATAGAAGGTTTGTTGAAGGGTTCTCGACTATTGCATCTCCTTTGACAAAGTTGACTCAGAAGACAGTGAAATTTCAATGGTCTGAAGCTTGTGAGAAAAGCTTTCAAGAATTGAAAAAGAGATTGACTACAGCTCCAGTTTTGACGCTACCAGAAAGTACTCAAGGTTTTGTGGTGTATTGTGATGCATCTAGAGTTGGTTTGGGTTGTGTCTTAATGCAGAATGGCAAGGTTATAGCTTATGCCTCCAGACAGTTAAAGGTTCATGAGAAGAACTACCCAACCCATGACTTAGAGCTAGCTGCTGTAGTATTTGCTTTGAAGATATGGCGTCATTACTTGTATGGTGTGCATGTCGACATATTCACTGATCACAAGAGCCTTCAATATGTGCTTACTCAGAAAGAGCTTAATCTCAGACAGAGGAGGTGGTTAGAGTTACTCAAGGATTATGACCTGAGTATTCTTTACCACCCAGGTAAGGCTAATGTTGTTGCTGATTCTTTGAGCAGGTTGTCTATGGGTAGCACCGCCCATATTGAAGAAGGAAGAAAGAGTTAGCAAAAGATGTGCACAGACTAGCATGCCTGGGAGTCAGATTTACAGATTCCACAGAAGGAGGAATAGCGGTGACGAGCAGGGCCGAGTCATCATTAATGTCAGAAGTGAAAGAGAAGCAAGATCAAGATCCCATTTTGCTCGAGTTGAAGGAAAATGTTCAAAAGCAAAGAGTATTAGCTTTTGAACAAGGGGGAGATGGTGTTTTGAGATTTCAAGGTAGATTGTGCGTACCTATGGTAGATGGACTCCAAGAGAAGATTATGGATGAAGCTCACAGCTCCAGATATTCTATTCATCCGGGTTCCACCAAGATGTATCGTGATTTGCGTGAAGTTTATTGGTGGAATGGCATGAAGAAGGGCATTGCTGAGTTTGTTGCTAAGTGTCCAAATTGCCAACAAGTGAAAGTTGAACACCAAAGGCCCGGTGGTTTGGCTCAGAGGATAGAACTTCCAGAGTGGAAGTGGGAGATGATCAATATGGATTTCATCACAGGGTTGCCAAGGTCTCGCAGACAACATGATTCTATTTGGGTGATTGTCGACAGAATGACAAAGTCAGCTCATTTTCTACCGGTAAAGACTACCAATACAGCAGAAGATTATGCCAAGTTGTATGTTCAAGAGATAGTGAGACTTCATGGAGTCCCAATCTCCATTATTTCAGATAGAGGTGCACAGTTTACTGCACAGTTCTGGAAATCTTTTCAGAAGGGCTTGGGTTCAAAGGTGAACTTAAGTACTGCCTTTCACCCTCAGACGGATGGGCAAGCAGAGCGCACTATTCAGACCTTAGAGGATATGTTGAGGGCTTGTGTAATCGATTTCAAAGGGAGTTGGGATGATCACCTACCTCTCATTGAGTTTGCCTACAACAACAGTTATCACTCTAGCATCCAGATGGCTCCATATGAAGCTCTTTATGGGAGAAGATGTAGATCTCCTATTGGATGGTTCGAAGTTGGTGAAGCACAGTTGATAGGACCAGATTTAGTTCACCAAGCTATGGAGAAGGTGAAAGTGATTCAAGCGAGATTGAAAACGGCACAGAGTCGTCAGAAATCCTACACCGATGTTAGGAGAAGGGCGTTAGAATTTGAAATAGACGATTGGGTATATTTGAAGGTTTCACCCATGAAAGGCGTTATGAGGTTTGGTAAGAAGGGGAAACTTAGTCCCCGGTATATTGGACCTTACCGCATAGCCAAGAGGATTGGCAATGTTGCTTATGAGTTGGAGTTACCACAGGAACTAGCAGCGGTTCATCCGGTATTTCACATCTCCATGTTGAAGAAGTGCATAGGCGATCCTTCATTGATCCTACCGACTGAAAGTATCAAGATCAAGGATAACTTATCTTATGAGGAGATTCCTGTTCAAATTTTGGATCGTCAAGTTCGTAGGTTGAGAACGAAAGATGTAGCCTCAGTTAAGGTCCTATGGAGGAACCAATTTGTTGAGGAAGCAACTTGGGAAGCCGAAGAAGACATGAAGAAGAGATATCCATATCTCTTTGAATCCGCAGATTAAGGTATTAATTTCCTTCTTAGTGCTCTTTAAATTATAATGAGCATGTCGTTATTGTTGTTGCGTTTGCATGGTTGTTTGTTGGGTGTTGAGTTGATGTTACACCCTTAGCTTTGTAAGAGTTACCTCATTCGAGGACGAATGTTCCCAAGGGGGAGATATTGTAACATCCGACAATTTAAAAATGAATATGAAGAAGCTTGAAATTTGGAAATAGTCTTTTTTTTTGAAAAAATTTAAAATCTGGAAATTTGGCAGTCCAGAATCTGGAAAATTTGGCTAAGTTCAAAAATTTGGAAATTTGGCTAAGTGTGGAAATCAGTGAGTTTTTGGCCAACTTTGAGCAGTCATAACTCCTAGCTCAGGATGAGTTAGGAGTAGTTCCAGTTATGGTTTCGAAGCTTGTGGAACGATCTTTCCAACGCCACTGAGTTTGCTCAATTCCGAGTTCTTATGAGCGAGCTATGATCTTTGAAAGTTGGGCAGTTGGCAGGGATTCCGTTCCGGAAATTTAAGGGCGTTTTGGTCTTTTCACAAATCATTTCTTTTGAGCTTATATTGTTGTATTAGGCTGATATTTGGATCATTCTGTCCCATTTTGAAAGAGAAAGAGTTAGGGTTCAAGAGAAGAAGAAGAGAAGAAGGAGAAGAAGAAGAGAAGAAAGAGGAGATCAACAAGATTGGTCAAGATCATTGTGGATTTTCGTCGGGGGTGATCCCTATCAAGGTATGTGAGTCTTTAGTGTGGGTTTATCCTTTCCCCCCACATACCAAGCTCGTTTTTATGATTTGAGAAGAGATTGGATTTGTTGTTGAAGTTGTTAGTTGTTGTTGATGTTGTTAGTTGTGTTGTTGAAGTTATTGTTGGTTGTGGGACAGGATTGGGCTGTGTATTTGAGTTGTGACCTATTGTATATTGAGGGATTTTATGATCCTTAGTGTTGGTTGGTTCATACCCCCACACACCAACTCGTTTTTAATTCCAAGAGAAGATTTATTGGTTGTTGAAGTTGTAGTGGTGTTGTGTTGAAGTTCTTGCTGATTTAGTACAGATTTCTGGCTGTGATTTTTGAGTTGAATCTATTGTATAATAAGGGTCTTTATGATTCTAAGTGTTGCTGCTGAAACCTTGAGGTTGAGAGGGTTTAGAATTGGAAAGAAACAAGGGGAAAAAGTCGGATTTTTGGGGAAAAAGGGGCTGGGCTGTTGCACCTCTCCTAGTGCCAAGGACACCAATCCTTCCCTTTCATTCACCATTTCTTTTTTTATACATGTTCCTAGGTATTATACCTATGTTTCCTAGTTGTTTCCAACACTCCAAGGTACTTCCAAAAGTCAAGTAAAACTACAAGTCAAGTGAAGTTAGTTTCCAAGTCAAGTGAAGTTAGTTTCCAATTCAAGTGAAGTTAGTTTCCAAGTCAAGTGAAGTCAAGCTTAGAAGTAAGTAAGTCAAAGCAAGTCTTTAAGGTTTTCCAAGAGTCTTCATTGAGCGTTTTAACTTCATTCTAAGGCTCAAGTTCCAAGTTAAGTATTGAGTTTCAAGTCAAGTCAAAAGTTAAGAGTTTCATGTTAAGTTAAGAGTTTCACATCAAGCCAAGAGTTCAAGTAAAGTAAAGAGTTTAAAGTTGAGTTCTTTTCTCAAAGTTATTAGGGAACTATGTATTCCCAAAGAAGTTTTAAAGAAATGTTTTTACATTTAAACAAGGTTGGAAACTGAGATTTCCAAAAAGCCTTCGGGCTAGTTTTTGAGTAATTATCTCATATCAGCAGAAAGAAATATGTTTTAAAAACATAAGAGCCAGTACATTTTTGGGAGTAGTATCGAGCACCGAATTGGGGGAGCGTTCAAAGAACCCACAGCCCCCATAGAACCATGTTAGCCACCATGGGTAGAAAAAGATCATACTTTTTAGATGAATCCTTTTCAGATTAGACTAGTGGATCCATTAGGCAGTTCAGGTCTTATACCTTTGGCCGGGTATAAGATGCTCTGGCAGCGTGAGGTCGATCGCTGTATCATCACTATAGCTCTTATGTGATGGTTGTCGGTTAGAGAAGCTCCCACAGCAGTTATTGTATTTTTCATACACAGAGATTATTGTATTTTTATATACATCAGTTCATTGTATTTTTATACACATTTCAGGCTTATTGTATCCTTGTATACACACAGAGTTCATAGCATGTTTTAAGCAATCTTTCTTTATATCGCACTTGTTTTAAATTGCCTTATATTGAAAGAAGTCAGTCAGGTTGAGTTAAGTTGAGCCAGGTAAGTTATTCAGTTTCTTCCAGTTTTCCTTCTAGCCTTTGTTGCTTAGTTTTCCAGCTTGCATACTCGTACATTCCATGTACTGATGCCAGTTGGCCTGCATCGTTTGATGATGCAGATTCAAGTACCCCGGATCAGCATCCTGCACGTCGTTGATCCAGCTGAGCACTCCAGAGTCAGTGGTGAGCCTCCTTGCATTCCGGAGGACTCAATTATTTTGTGTTCTTAGTTTTTGTTTTATTAGGATGTTGCGGGGTCTGTCCCAACATCCATCTCAGTATTTTAGAGGCTTCATAGACAGATAGTCAGTCAGTTAGTTTTGAGTCTCTCATCTATATATATATGTAAATATTCTATTTTGAGATTCGAGTTGCCTTTATGGCCATATTTTATAAGTTAAGTTGTTTTGTAATATTGCATTGCATTGAGTTATTCTGTTGAGGTTTCCGCTGAGTTAAGAAAGCCAGGCCAAGGGTTCGCTTGGGGCTAGAAATGGTCTCCGGGTGCCGGTCCCGCCCAGGGTGTAGGCTCGGGGCGTGACACTTCCCTCAATCATCTTAAAATTTAAACATCATATTAGTATTTGGAATAAAAAGCTTTTGGGAACGTATTCAGGTTTGTTATGATTGATGATATGAAATGTGTGTATGATGAGATGTTGAGTGATATGATTAAGCCTGATACTGGGTGATAGGAACGGGACCTTTAGATTTGGGTCTTTTAATTAGGATATATCTTAGAGGAAATTGGGTGAAATATTGGGTTATGGGGCGAATAGTTGATTTATGGGTTAAAAAAAAAAGGTCAAACGGGTAGTTCATTAGGATTAAGACACGTGTTAAAAAATGAGAGGTCCGTTAGTGAGAGGGGCATGTGTTGTACCTATAATTGGACGACATGGACTTATGTGGATGCAAAGTATAATGGAGGGTATAGACGTACCATTTATTAAAGTTCGGGGGTAAATTCGTCCTTTCTCCCTTTTTAGATATGTTAAACAACTAAAATCACTCCTAAAAATCTGCCAATTTGAATATGTACTCTAAAGTGACAGTCTAACATTGTTATTTTGAAAATTCAAAAAAATTAAAATCGAAGACGAAAAAAATTTGTAAAAAAAAATGAAAAACGAGAATACTCGTATGTTGAAAAACTATATCTCAATATTATTATTATACATATAACGACATGTAGATGAAAATAGTATACATATACAAATACATATGAATACAATTATGTAACAATTAACTAATCTTCTGTTATATTGTATTCTATACTTGTACCTGAATACAAACACACATGAATACAATAATATAACATGTAAATAACTTTATTTATATTGTATTTGAAATCTGTATTTGAATACAGATACAAATGAATTTAAATTTATAACTATCGATCGACTTTAATTTAAATGGTTTGATACTTATATTTGAATACAAATACAGAGAAATACAATTATATAACTACTATTAATTTGCTTTCATTTATAATGTATTTAGTACTTACATTAGAATATAAATACAAATGAATACATTTATGAATATATATATATATATATATGATTACAAACATTTAAATTCATTTGTCTCTGTATTTAAATACATCTATATATATAATTATATTTGAATACAAAATACATATGAATACAAATTCAGAACAAGTATAGTGTTTTGATTCAAAATACAATGAATACAAATACAACGCAAAATATGGTGCTTTGTTTGGTCTGTCATTAGAGATACCTCTTGTTAGCCTCTTCTGATCTGCCATTAGAGTAAAAAGTTTTGGAGTTCCTTTTGGTAATTCTAATTGAAACTGTAGAAATTGAATGGCACAAAACACACAAATATTTTTTATCTCAAATTGATTTCCGCCATTGTAATGGAAAAAATCTTCAATCGAAACCCTATGAAAATAGATGAACATATAGATATATACCAATATAATCTTCATTAAAAATAAGAAAAAATGCAATTAGAATATACTTAATGAAGATGAATCACAAAAATTACTCCTGCATCATGCAAAGGATAGTGAATCGGAAGGATTTTTGAAAAAAAAATCAAAAAAAAAGTCGATGTATATGAATATGGAAAGAGAAACATTGAAAAGGGTAAACATGGAAACCACACCCGTAAAACATGCCTTACATAATTGATTAGGCATGTACTAATTACTCTGCTATTTAATATTTGTTAATATACATATAAAATTGGAAAGAAATGATTATTCATGTGTAATTGATTAACTTTGCTATTTAATATTTAATTATATCCATATAATATAAAATAAGTAAATTATAGCTATTATCTTAAACTAGGTAATGTTGTCCGTGCTATGCACGGCACGGGCCCAATAATAAATAGTATGTTTTGGGGCTAATAACGGAGATTTTGAAGCGATTGTTTGCGTGGATAAAGGAATAAGTTTTTTTATCACAAACTTGTACTTTATTTGACGTTATTCAAGGCACATAAGGACTATCCCACATACAACATTTTTGAAATTATTTATGTTGTCAATTATCATGATTTATAGTATTTTTACAATAGATTCACTTAAAGAATGAGTGGAATTTTTTGTATTTTTTTTCAAAACATATTTTATGTTGTCAATTATCATGATTTATATATTTTTACGCATTTTTTAAATATAAAAAACCCAAAAAAAAATAAGACAAATAAATTAAAATGGACCCAATATATGTTATTTTTGTTGTCTCAATTTATGTCACACAAATAAAATTTGGAGAGTCATCCAAATTTTAATTTTTTTTTTAAAAATGTTTTAAAGTTATTAATTATTGTGATTTATAAATATTTTGATGTAACTTTCAAATAACCCAACATTACTGGTCAATTTGTCATAATTTATGTGATATGGATAAAATTACAAAATTAACTCTTTTAAAATGTCTTTCAGATATTTTAAGTTGTTAATTATTATTATTTATAATACTTTTTTTGGTAATTTTAAAATGATATGTGTTATTTTTTCTGTCCTAATATATGTGAGCCTGAAAGAATTCTGAGAGTGAACTTATTTTATTATATAGCTTTTAAATATTTTAAATTGGTAATTATTGTAATTTTTAATGCTTTTTAAGTCATTTGTAAATGATATATGTTGCTCCTTTGTCCCATTTTATATAGTATAAATAAAATTCCCGAAACCAACTAAATTTTAAATATATTTTTAAAAATATTTTTAAATTATTAATTATTGCGATTTATAATATTTAAAAAAAAAGTACAAAACTTGTATCAGCCTAAAAAATGACCACGATAATTCGAAGCCTACAGAAAGCAATATGGTTGTACGTAATTTTTAAATACTTAATATATATTACTCCACTTGTCTCAATGTATGTAGCATTGATAAAATTTCAAGATTCAATCAAATGTTGTTAATTGTTAACATTTATAATACATTTTACGTAGTTTTCAATAATTTCACATTAAACAATACATATTACTACTTTTGGTCTCATTTTATGTGACATTGATAGATTAATTTTAACAATTAGTCAATTAATTTTTTTCTGTTTTTTTAATAAATATTTTAAGTGGTCAAAATCACGATTTATTGTATTTTATACATAATTTTTAACGATAGATTAATTTCAAGAATTAATCAAATTTTTATATATGTATTTATTTTTGAAATTTTTTATGTTGTCAATTATCATGATTTATAGTATTTTTTTACGCAATTTTTAAAATATAAAAAAAAAATTAAGACAAATAAATTAAAATGGACGCAATATATGTCTATTTTTGTTTCTCAATTTATGTCACACAAATAAAATTTGAAGAGTCATCGAAATTTGCATTTAAAAAAAAATGTTCTAAGTTATTAATTATTGTGATTTATAATATTTTTATGTAACTTTCAAATAACTTACATTGCTGGTCACTTTGTCCTAATTTATGTGATATGAATAAACTTACAAATCTAACCCTTTTAAAATTGTCTTTCAGATATTTTAAGTTGTTAATTATTATTATTTATAATACTTTTTTGGTAATTTTAAAATGATATATGTTATTTTTTCTGTCCCAATATATGTGACCCGGATAGAATTTTGAGAGTTCAACCTATTTTATTATATATCTTTTTAAATATTAAATATTTTAAGTCAGTTGTAAATGATTTATTATATTAATATATAATATATATATATATATTATTTTATTTCTACTGGGGTTTTATTATGATATATTATATATTATATAAACTCCTTTTATTATATAGTAGAAAAATAAATATATATTATATATATTATATAGTAGAAAAAAATGATTTATTATATTATATATTATATAGGGAGTTTATGATGGGACACATAGAACGTCCCATGATAAACTCCTCTTATATAATAGTAGAATTACAATTACAAAATTAACCCTTTTAAAATGTCTTTTAAGATATTTTAAGTTGTTAATTATTATTATTATAATACTTTTTTGGTAATTTTAAAATGATATATGTTATTTTTCTGTCCCAATATATGTGACTCGGATAGAATTTTGAGAGGAACCTATTTTATTATATATCCTTTAAATATGAAATATTTTAAGTCATTTGTAAATGATTTATTATATATCTTATTATATATTTTATAAACTCCCTTATAGTAGAAAAATAAATATATATTATATATAGAAAAAATGATTTATTATATTATATATTATATAGGGAGTTTATGATTGGACATCACAATGTCCCATTATAACTCCTCTTATATAATAAGAGAATATATATTGATGTTTGCTATATCTTGTAGTTTTTCCAATATATTTTATTGGTCTTATTGAATTATTGTTTTAATGGTTTATATAAAAAAGAATTATAGGATACTAGTTACTACATTTGCGTATAGGCTAAAGCTTCAATTCACATTATTATCCTAATTCTTTTATTTGTGTTATATTTACTATAGTTATTTTCATGTTAGTTACTATTGTTTTCATTTTCATTTTATGAGCATGGCGTAAAGTTACATATATTGCCATGTTGCGCCAAGTTGGAGAAGTCATATATTGTTTTATGAGCATTTCTTATTGGTTAAACCGAAAATCAAATCGTTAAAGACCAAAAATCGATAAAAAATAACTTATTAGTTTGTTTATTGATTTAACATATTTAAAAATTGAAAACTAATAAATCAAATCGACAATACATAAAATCGAACTACCGATTCATATCCCTAAAGGTAAGTGATAGTTAAAATGCTTTATTTTTGCAACAACATTAATATATATATATATATATATATATATATGTTGGGTAAATAACAATGCAAACAAATATATACAAATGTGTTGGGTAAATATGTAACCAAGCAAATAAATGTAAACCAATTTTAGATATTATCTCCTCTCAATATTTCAAATCTTTCAAAATATTATTCACTCAAACCGAATATTTCAAACCGATTCACGTTTACAGTATATTGATTTTAAGATTTGAGCTTTGAACATGAAAGAAGAAGAAGGTAAACAACGAAAGCATAAGGAAGAAGAAAGAAGGAAGAGAAGAAGAAGCCATTAATGGCTGAAAGGAAAAGATTCAAAGAAGTGAAGAAGAAAGCTTAATAGCTTGGTTTTAAATTAATAATTTTATCATAATTAGAAATTAAGTTAATTTAAAGTTGATATTTTGAAAAGCAATATGTATTTCTTTTAGTTGTAATTTCCCCCCATGAACATGAAACTTAATAGTTTTGTGAAAATTATTAAAATTCCCTCATCTCTTAAATATAATCTGGCCAAATGAGATAATAGCAAGTCATAGATAAGATATATGCATATTCTAAGACACCACATTAAGAAAATTACATATCTCACGGATGCATGTCAGCTTCTCCAAAAATAGTGTATTTTTGAAGAATCTGACAGAGATGCAACATCAAAGTGAACGAGTCCAGCAACTTAGATCTTTCAGTAGCAAAGACCAAGTAATTCAATAGTATCACACCCTTTACTACAAAAGCAAGTAACAACCAACAGAGGACAATCAATTGTAAGTGCATCTTACCTTTATTAATATGAAGAAATTCGAACTGTAAACACCAATTCATCAAGTATACTGTAATGACTAGATGCCAAATATTTTATATTTCCGGGTAAACGAATATATAGACACAAAATTCTTAGTTGAACACAAATAAATGGGATATTTCCCAGTCTATTTTTCTACTATCTAAAAATTTCTAAGTAGACAAAAACAGTCAAGCAGTTAATTTTCAGCTATGTGCAACAAATTCATATTAACATAGCTAACAAGTTAACTATTTAATCCGACGGGGAAAATCCAGCAAATTAGTAATGAAGAATTCATCTTACTTCAGTTTTGAACGCCCTTCACTGCTACTGATGCTGCATACTTCCTTTTACGTTTTGAGGTACAAGATGCTTTGCCGTGGTGATGGTGAAATACTGTAGGCGGTAACTGATGAGTGATGGACCCAAAAATACTGAATTTCCCTGACTTGCTAAAAGCAGTTTCAGCATCGGCACGCCTCTTGAAAACAACTTTTACTTGTTTTCTCTTGTGAATAAGCTTGGTCTCAGATTCACAAAGTGGACCATACTGACTAAATATTATGTTTAGATCTGCTATGGGAGGAACTGATTCTAAATCTGAAAAACTTAAGAATCAGCGTGGTTGGGGAGTATTCGGAACTTCCATCCACAAGATCAGATAGATTTTCTCTTTCTGAATTCTCAACCAACGGGCCTACTTCTTGTTTATGGTCCAAGATCGGACCTCAGGCCAGGAGAAGTCTCCCATTTAGCATTAGGAAAATCCACCTCGTTTTGGACCTCTGGTTCAAATAACACCTGATCTTCGGGGTTGCATTCAATAATTCCTATCAGTCCAATATGAGTCCTCAATACCTTCTATCGACAAAGTTTCAGCAGATGCTGAGTTGGATGAATTTTGTCCTATATGCTTTTCTGTCGGCTTTGAGAGGTCTGCTGACACGGTAGTTCCGAGCAAGTTAAATTCCTATAATCACAGAACAAACTAGCTTGTGACAGCAAAATACGACTCGCATTCATGGGATCCCTGGCTGCCGAATAGAGCTTTGAGAGCAATTTCTGTTGGAGAAGGGAATTCTTTTACTCAACTGTTCTCCTTCAGATTTCACGAGACCAAGAACTGAATCTCCAAATCAATATTTCTCAAGTTCTCATTATGCTCGCTCGTTCTTCGGGAGTTTCTGTCAATAGACTTGAGATTTCGCCTTGCAGCTTTATGAGGTAAAGACATCTTGTTACCACTGCTTGGTGACAATTCTTTTTTCCTTCTTTTTGCCTTTGAATTGCTAGGCATATATTCAAATGCTAAATGTCTCTTCTCAGAAGACACAGACTTCCTCTCTCGCCCAGCTATTCCTCTAGAATTCTTCTGATCATTTGATTTATGAACTGCTCCCATACACCAACACGGACATTGATTTTTACTTTTTTACCAGGTGCTCAGCAATCCCCGAGCAACGAGGACGCTTTGTTGAGGAAGTACCTTGGACATTAGAATTTTTCCTCCGACGCCACATCACTCTTCCCAAGCAGTGGTTCAACATCATTATCATTCTCAAACAAACCGCTAAATTCTTTCTATTACTGGGTGCTCATTATAACCATTCCAGCGATTAAAGGCCGCCAATTGAGCTTTTGCCAACACAAACGACAATCTGTCAAGCCGGGAATGTGGAGCTGCTGCTACTGACTTGAGTGTTTCTCACAAGTTCGGCAGGGTTAAATGGGGTTTTGATCTGAAAAGTTGTCACCTCCAATTCTCATGTTTGATTCCGCCTGGATACCAGCCTCTGCAACAATCTGAGATTCCATTTTTGCTCGGGCTTCCTCCGGCAAACATGGGCAGGCGAGCCCCAACTAACCCGTCTAGAGACTTCATCTAGAGCACAGTTCACTGCAGAGAAAGTGTTCTGAGTTGCTCTGTTTCTCCATCGAGAGAAGTACATCTTAAATGGCTTAATGCTAGATGCTTCATTCCATGCAAATGTCTGGTCACCAAAGTAAGCTATAAGATAGCAATTCTTTTTAAAGTATTTCATTGCGCTGTTTGATGCAGCAGAAGGGTCCAATATCTGCCCAGGCCACCAAGGATGACTCCTCACCTTACCCATACAATCGACACGTAAAACTTCCCTTCCTCTTCCATGGTCGGTGCTTAACCCCTCGTCTTTCTGGAACGATAGCATCAGGCCCACATTCTATACCATCATTAATGTTGACTGTTTCTACATCAGGAAACAGATCCATTTGTCCCACCTGATACATCTTGCATGTCATCGGCTCCTTCTACTACATTCCCCCTTCGTGCAAGATTGTGAAAATCCCATCAAATCAACCACAAGCTCACCATCAGCCGACTATTTACCCTGCAAAGGCCATTTCACCTTCGAGATCACATGGACCCAATCAACTCCACACCTAAACCTTCCATTTGCACTCTTAAACCCTTAACAACATCATTACCTTCTCCAAAAACCCTAACCCCAGCATCACATAACCGATTTCACAAACTAAATCCAGAGTTATTTCGATTTTCCATTAGGGTTTCATTTCCTGATTGATCATCAACACTAAACAACTCTGAAGTTTTGATCCGAATTCACCGACATTGGCAGAAATCCTAACACATATAACCACATACATAATAATAATAAAAAAACGCTGTAAAGCACATGACTTCAACAGCTAATTTCAACCATAGAACACATAGTTTCACATTTCTCGAAAATTCACCGACATGCGTGCGATCCTAACAATAGAAAACACTACTATTCAAAAAACGATGTAAGCACATGAATCAACAGCTATTTCAACAATAGAACCAAACGTTAATTTCACACATTTTGATCCAAATACACCGACATTGCAGAATCCTAACAAATAGAAAACCAAATACATATTCAAAAAAACGCCGTAAGCACATAAATCACAACAGCTATTTCAACATAGAACACCATAATTTCACACATACATAAAAAAAAACCGATGTAATCACATGAATCAGTAGTTATTTCAATATAGAACACATTAATTATACACATACATCAGGAAAAAAATTAAAAATCAAACAAACGTTACGTAAGCACATGAATCGGCAGCAATTTCAACATAAAACACATAATTATACACATACATCATAAAAACATACAAAAAAAACGCTATAAGCACATGAATCAGCAGCTAATTCAATATAGAACACATAATTACACAAATAAAATCAATTTTTTTAAAAAAAAA
>NW_026019844.1:0-4503 GCF_900185275.1 Solanum verrucosum | reverse complement strand
AGGGTTTTGTAGGGTTCTTAAAGGGGTTTTAGGGCTTATAGGATTTAAGGTTTTTTAAAGTTGAGGATTTAGGGTTTAGGGATTAGTATTTTTGTAGGTTTAGGGTTTTATGTTAAGGTTTTTATCTACGTTTTTACGATTTAGGGCACTGGGTAGGTTAATGTTTTTTTAGGATTTTATAGGTTTAGGGTTTAGTGCTAAGGTTTTTTTTTGGTGTTTTTAGGGTTTAAAATATACTATTTACAGCTTTATGGGGTTTAGAGCTTAGATTTTTTTTAGATTTAGGGGTTCTTGAGTTTTTTAGGGTTAAGTATTTCTTAGGGTTTTTTTAAAATTTAGGGTTTTGGGCGTAGGGTGTTGTTGTGTAGCTATGATTTACGGTTTACAGATTTTTTAGAATTTAGAGTTTAGAGCTTTGGGTTTTGTAGGGGTTTTAAATGGTATTTACGGTTTTTAGGTTTGATTTTAGGGTTTATAGGATTTAGGGTTTCTTAAGGTTAAGGGTTTACGGTTTCTTAGGGCATTAGGTTTAGGATTTAGTGTTTTGGAGGGTTTTTTTTAGGTTATGGGTTTTGGGTTAAGCGTTTTATCAAGGTTTTTAGGGTTTAGGGCTTTGGATTTTTAGTTTAATTATTTTTAGGGTTATATAGGTTTTAGAGTTTAGGGCTTAGAATTTTTTTTGATGTGTATTTTTAGGGTTTAGCATATACGATTTAGGGCTTTATAGGGTTTTTATATTAGAGTTGTTTAGGTTTAGCCGTTTTTGAGTTTTTAAGGATTTTAAGGGTTAATTCTATCTTAGTGTTTAGGGTTTAGGGTTTAGGGTTTATTTGTGTATTTTAGTTTTATCGTCTACGGATTTTTAGGACTTAGGGTTTAGAGATTACCATTTCGTAAGCGTTTTAAATTGTTTTTAGTGTTTCTTTTAGGGTTTATAGGCTTTACGGTTTCTTATAGTTTAGGGTTTAGGGTTTTAGGTTTAGGATTTAGGGTTTTAGGTCAGGGCTTAGGGTTTAGGTCATAGAAATATTTTATGTTTTGGGTTTTACAATAAGGGTTTTATCTAGGTTTAAAGTGTTTAGGGCTTTGGATTGTTAATGTTAATTCTTTTTAGGGTTTTATAGGTTTTAGAGTTTCGGGCTTAGGATTTTATTTTGTGTATTTTTAGGGTTTAACATATACGAATTAGGGTTTCATTGGGTTAAGAGCTTAAAGTTTTTTAGGTTTAGCGGGTTTTGAGTTTTTAAAGCTTAAATGTTTCTTAGGGTTTGGGGTTTAAGGCTTTGTGTTTAATTGTGTATTTTAGTTTGAGGGTTTCCGAATATTTAGGATTTTCGGTTTACAGATTAGGGTTTTGTATGGGTTTTAAATGGGTTTTAGGGTTTCTTTAGGGATTATAGGATTTAGTGTTTCTTAAAGTTTAGGATTTAGGGTTATAGGTTTAGGATTTAGGGTTTTAGAGTTTAGGGATTAGTGTTTTTCTAAGTTTAGGGATTTTGGTTAAGGTTTTTATCTAGGTTTTTATGGTTTAGGGCTCTGGGTAGGCTAATGCTTTTTACGATCACTACAAGAAACTACATTTTTAGTGGCGACATATGTCACGACAGAAACCTAGAAAGTCGCTGCTAAAGGTGTTTTGTGGCGACACTTGCGCTGTAGCAATTACTTCCATAACTAAGTGTTATTTGTGACGACCATGGAGGGTTGCTACTAAAACAACACATTTGTGGCGACTTTTGTTGCCAAAAACAATTAATGGATATGGTCATTAAAAGGTTTCAGGTCGCCACTGCAAACTATCTTTTAGCGGCGAACTTTCTTGCCACAAAAAACATTATATTTAGCAGCAATAGTTGTCGCTGCAATAACCCCTTTGCTTTAGTGACGACTGTAGTTGCCACTAAAAATCATTCCTTCAGAAGCAATATGCGTTGCTGCTGTAGCTACTAACTTTTACCTGTAGCAAAAAAGTCACCACAGAAAGCTAATTTCAATTTTTTTTTAAAAAGTTAATATATTTTAATTAATTTCATAAACTCAATATTATTACAGATAGGACAAAAAATACTTTTCAACTCCAATATCTTAAATTGTTCAGTCACTAACAAGTCAATTAAATATATACTCCTAGACAATATTTTATTTTACATCATATGATATGACCATACATAAGAAAAATGTATATTGCCTTCAAACACATTCTTGATCGACCTCATTTGCAATTGTTTAACAACATTATCCCTGTTAGGAAAAAATCAAATATATAACCATTATTATAATCTAATAAGAAAAGAGGTGGCCATTCAAATATTAGAGTAAAAGAAAGCAAAACACATTTAAGAAAGTAAAAATGATTGCATTAAGAGATCAAAACAAAGAAGACAGTGTGGTAAAACAATAAAATGGAAAGAGTTCAATTCCTTTTCTTTAAATCTTACACAACTACTAGAACCAAATAATCAGTGCATATTGTTAATGCAAAATAATTGAGCTTTAATTGTACTTACCATAATTTGATTTTCATAAGCAATAACTTCATCTTGATGGTAAAGATCTAGAAGAGGAAAAATTACAAAATCATAAGAACGATCAGTGAATACATAAATAATTTACTAGGGATTGCATATAAAGAGAAGTAGGCGAAAACTAACTTAATGAACTCATAAATATTTCCTAACACGTATTGCAAATCCATACATGATCCTGATTTTACACACATTGGGAATCATAGGACTTCCTACTACTTATAATTTCACCAGGAAGAGATTCTATTATAATTTTCCTTAATTTTCTATGAAAATTTCACATGGTGTAGTTAGCCTTTTCTTCATCGCCACTATCAAAAAATTCAGATGTATATTACTAAAAAAAAGTTCCCTATATTAGTGACGACTTAAAAATAGACGCCACTAATTATTAGTTTCTGTGGCGACTAATGAGTTTGCCACCAAAACTATCATCTTTTGGAGCAATTCTTTTGGGTTGCCACTAAAAACTCTTATTAAGCAGCAACTAAATGAGTCGCCACAAAAGGTTGTCACTATAAATCATATTTCTTGTAGTGGATTTTATAGGTTTAGGGTTTGGGCTAAGTTTTTTTTTGTGTTTTTTGGGTTTAACATACACAATTTAGGGATTTATAGGGTTTGGAGCTTAGGATTTTTTAGATTTAGGGGTTCTTGAGTTTTTTAGGGTTATGTGTTTCTTAGGGTTTATAAGAGTTTAGGGATTTGGGCTTAGGGTTTTGTTGTGTAGCTATGGTTTACGGTTTATATATTTTTAGAATTTGGAGTTTAGAGCTTTGGGTTTTGTAGGGGTTTTAAATGGTATTTAGGGTTTTTAGGGTCGATTTTATGATTTATAGGATTTAAGGTTTCCTAAGGTTAAGGGTTTAGGGTTTGTTACGGCTTTAGGTTTAGGATTTACAATTTTCGGAGGTTTTTTTTTAGGTTATGGGTTTTGGGTTAAGGGTTTTATCTAGGTTTTTAGGGTTTAGGGCTTTGGATTTTTAGTTTAATCCTTTTTAGTGTTTTATAGGTTTTAGAGTTTAGGGCTTAGAATTTTTTTTATGTGTATTTTTAGGGTTTAGCATTAACGATTTAGGGCATTATAGGGTTCATATATTAGAGTTTTTTAGGTTTAGTGGTTTTTTTAAGGTTTTTAAGGGTTAAGTGTTTCTTAGTGTTTAGGGTTTAGGGCTTAGGATTTATTGGTGTATTTTAGTTTTATGGTCTACGGACTTTTAGGACTTAGGGTTTAGAGATTACGGTTTTGTAGGCGTTTTAAATTGTTTTTAGAGTTTCTTTGAGGGTTTATAGGATTTACGGTTTCTTATAGTTTAGGGTTTAGGGATTTAGGTTTAGGATTTAGGGTTTAAGGTTAGGGTTTAGAGTTTAGGGCTTTGAAATATTTTATGTCTAGGGTGTTACAGTAAGCGTTTTATCTAGGTTTAAAGGGTTTAGGACTTTGAATTTTTAATGTTAATGGTTTTATAGGATTTAGAGTTTAGGGCTTCGGGCTTTATTTCTTATTTTTTAAGGGTTTAACATATACGAATTAGGGTTTCATAGGGTTAAGAGCATAAAGTTTTTTAGGTTTAGCGGTTTTGGGCTCTTAAAGGTTAAGTGTTTCTTAGGGTTTAGGGTTTAGGGTTATAGGTTTAGGATTTAGGGGTTTAGGGTTTAGGTATTAGTGTTTTTATAGGTTTAGGGTTTTAGGTTAAGGTTTTTATCTAGGTTTTTACTGTTTACGGATCTGGGTAGGTTAATGATTTTTAGGATTTTATAAGTTTAGGGTTTAGGGATAAGGTTTTTTTGTGTTTTTAGGGTTTAACATATATGATTTAGGGCTTTATAGGGTTTGGAGCTTAGAGTTTTTTAGATTTAGGGATTCTTGAGTTTTTTAGGGTTTAGTGTTTCTTAGGGTTTTTTAGAATTTAGGGTTTTCGGCTTAGGGTTTTGTTGTGTAGCTATTGTTTACGGTTTACAAATTTTTAGAATTTAG